>NC_087211.1:22175203-22230203 GCF_015104395.2 Macrobrachium nipponense | reverse complement strand
ACTCAACCAAAATGGTCAAAAAACGCAATTGTAAGCTAAAACTCTTTCAGTATAGTAATATTCAGTCATTTATCTTCATTCTGAAACAAATTCGAAGTCTCTAGCACAATATTTAGATTTATGGTGAATTTTTGAAAAAAAAAATTTTCCTTACATTCGCGCGCCGATTCTCCGCCGCAAATCTCCGAAATGCGTACGTCGCATTCTCCTAACATTTGCCCCCTTTCATATTAGGCGTTCCATAGAGTTTTATATATGAAAATGTGTGCAATTTTATGTAGAATACAACAAAGAATATTTGAAGGTTCTAGCTTTTCTCATTTTTGAAATATTTCCATATAAAAAATATATACAAAAATTTCGACATTCGGTCAACTTTAACTCGTCCGAAATGGTCGAAAACTGCAATTGTAAGCGAAAACTCTTACAGTATAGTAATATTCAATCATTTTTCTTCAAAGGAAGCAAATTAGAAGTCTCTAGAACAATATTTAGATTTATGGTGAATTTTTGAAAAAAATATTTTTTCACGTCCGCGCGTTACGAATTCATGCATCATTTTGTGATAATATTTTTTCTGTGTTGCTTTGATCGTTTTACAATTTGTTATACACCAAAATGATTGCAATTTAGTGTACAATACAACAAAAAAAATTAACTCGTTAGCTTTAACCGTTTTGCTCACAGCGCAATTTGAATACAATTATATATGAAATTTTGTTTTTGCGCCATCATATATCGCATTATTTATATATGATAATGATATTTTTTTCATTTCTGATGGTTGCATACTAAACTTCAGACAATGACAAAAAAAGGAGCCAAAAATGAACTCTTAATCTTGAAAACTAAGCGCGCTGTGATTTTTTGAAAAAAATATTTTTTCCGCTTCTGTGCTCACTCTGAGACCCCCCTGGCATACGGGAGACAATTTTTATTATATCCCTTCGACGTAAGAGGGTTAAGCTGCCTATATGTTGCAAAATGATTTATAGCCTAAAAGAATAATCTAAGCCTTATGAGATGTAATGTTACTAATGTTTTTATTTGTGGAGATTACCTGTTCTCTGAGGAATAAAAGATGATGATTTTGATTATATGGAGAAGATGACTAGTAACCAAAATATCATAAGTATTAATATCAGGGAGTATGGAACACTTGTTTTTCAACTGGTTTAAAATATTATTTTCTTAAAAGTCCTTCTCCTCGCTTTTGGTGTATAATTCATTCTTTCATAAGGTAACTTGAAGAACAAGAATGTGTAGATAACCTCATTTGCTTTCTGGCCAGAAATTGTTAATAGAGAGATGTGATTGTTAATTGTAAAGTAAAGAAATCTAAAATCTAGGCTAGGCCTAGGAACAATATCTTGCCTTTGGCAAAAGAATAATTGCATAGGCAAATATTTGCTATAGTTCGACAGATCTAAACTGAGAGATTGTTTTTGCCTTTTGGTAAGAACCCTGTGCCACATCTACCAGTATCCAGTTTTGAATACTTTACTTTATAACACATGAATCAATAAACCGGTAGTTTAAAGTTTTTAGCATGTTTTCCTGAGCTTAAGCGTTCACATATTGTGATTATAATTATATTTGTAAATATAATTATATATAAACGTGACACGGTTTCGAAAGACGCTGCCGCTTTTCTTGTTACCTTTGACAGGCTATATGCAGGTGGGCCAAGCCTATTAAACCATGAAGTTTAAAGGAATTATCTCTTAAGCTACCCTTTGGAAAAGCCCCACCGCCCAGTCTAGCTGAGAACTGTAGCGCCAAAAAGAATGACTTCTTGCTTTAGGTTACCGAGAACAATAGTCAGTCTGTTACACCGGGTGGTTGTTGCTGCACTGACACTAATGATACGTCACACACGCTCCCCTTACACGTTGATATTGGTGGGCGAATTCTATTTTGTATATACATATTTACATTTTTTTCAGCATTGAGGTGTAAAAGCAATCAAATAGGACTATTTCAAATTTTGTTGGCTTTGGGAGCATTATTAATGTTGTCAATTTTTTTTTCGTTTTTTTTATTTAACATTTGAACTGATGCTTGATGACGACTTCATTTTGGTCAAATGCTTCAGCGATGTGTGAACGAGAGTTTTGAAAATTTTTCGAACGAGTTTTTTTCTGAAATTTGCTACACGTGACATTTTCTTACAGTTTTGACAAATATGACAGATTTCACTCTTAGAAACATATTATGTCCATATTGTATGCCATAATCGCATTTTTGCATTGAAATAATAGATAAATATGGAGCATGCTAGTTGCCAGTTAGTGAATTTTGAACGAAATCCTATGGAGCCATGTCGCATGAGATTTGAGCATCACTGTACTTTTCAGAAAACCCCAGATTCAGATGGAAAAAAAAACCAGATTCCTATACAAAAAACACAGCGCTATACGTACAGTCACTCAAAAATATTCTGCAACATGTTCCAGAAGTTTTCGTTCACCTAATAATAATTTATTCTTTTGATATATACAGTGAAATTTGCTATTCTTATTTGTTTTTGGTTATTAATTGTATGGTTAACAATATAAAAAAGATTGGCCAGCGAAAAATTCATATTACGAAAAATAACGAAACATTATGAAAAATTTCGTGCCAGATGATTGGGCAAGAGTCAAATAAGAAACTATATTTCGAATCCAAATAAAAACTTATTAACTATTGCATAATCATCACCGATATTATATAAATGAGGAATTATATAATTCTACCATAATCGTTGTCAAAAACACAAAAAAGAAAAATCCCATAACATCGTAAGTGCTCGTGTGACACCACACTTACGCGGGAAGTTAAACTGTATCATCATTCGTCACTTGCACCAATAAGATGGATAACAGGCGCCACCACACCACACTATCTCTCAGGTCATTGATCATTAGCCTGCATGGGGCTCATTTTCCATCGGAGATATTGCTCGGCAGCTTGGCATACACAGAACAATCGTGCATAGATGGATACGGTGACAAAGAGAAAGAGGAAATATAGATATATTAACAAGAAGTGGACGACCCCGTTGCACCACTGCTGAGGAAGATCATCAAATCATTGAAGCAGCTCGACAAACTCCCTTGACAACCGCCGTAGCTATCAAGAGAGAACATAGCCTTCAAGTTGATGCCCAAACCATTCGTAACCGGCTGCATGAGGCTAAGATATTTCATCAGATTCCTGCTAAGAAACCCTCATGACTGAAAAACATAAAGAAGAGAGGTTAGGGTTTGCTTTACAATATTACTCAGTGGCCGATGATTTCTGGAAGAAAGTTATCTTTTGTGATGAGAAGACATTCTCCACGGATGAGCATGGTAGTCTTCACTGCTGGCGCCCAGTTAATACAAGGTAAGCTTTATTGAAGTGAACTAAGTAATTTTAAGTTTTTTGATACCTTTCATGGCAAACGCCATCCATTATATCTTTACGAATTCTGATGTAGGTTCCCAAGTATCACTAATAAGACCACCTCTGGTTATTGCCTGTTTAGCAAGCAGCTTGTCTCTCACTGAATAGGGCTTGAGAGAGTTTTGTAGTTTTTGATTTGACTAAATTAACTTGAGAGAAAACTTGTTCTACTGAGGCAGAAGAATGTGGTAGTATTGTTAAATTTTTCATAAAACAGGAAAGCTTTTCAAATTTGGGTATATCAAAGCCATCTCTTATATTTCTTAATTTGTTCCAGAATTCTGGAATTGAATTATAAATTGGAGTTATATCTTTTGAATTTCGGAATGACTTCCATTCGTTGTCTAAGTCATTCAATTCCTTTTCAGGGATAATCTATGGAAAACTAATTGCTAATTTGACAAGAGATGTTGGTGACTTTGCAGTATCAAGAGCCAAAGCTGGATCCAAGATGCTTAAATTAGCAATAACACCATCTTCATGAAGGTGGAACCTTTGCTTAATTTGTTTTGATAATTCAACAAGAAAATTAAGACAATCTGTTTTGAAAGTTTTCTCTACTTGCACATCAAGTGGCTCTTTTCTTAATAAAGCCATTGCTCTGCCACCTAAGTACAAATCATCAAGATATGTCTCTGCAACATCTCTGCTGATGTTATGTACTTGCGGACCACAGGTACATATTTTCACAAAATATCTTACTTCAGTGTAATTTTACAAAAAAGCCTAAATTTCCGAATAAAAAACCCAGACAAGAGACAAAAAACCCAGATCTGTGTTTAAAAACCCAGAAGTGGCAGCCCTGGCTCAAACTTCGGAAATGGCCACTCAGGCCATTTCCCTAAATTTCACAACTTATGACTGTAAGGTTCTTTTGCCTAGAAGTATCACAGATATTTTTTATGAATAAATGTAAATAAAAATGCGTACTTGAATGTATTTTGTACTCTCATTTGAAAATCTGAAATCACAGTTATCATGAAAATCTTTGTTAGGAATTATTCATGCCAACTCATTGGAATTTAAAATTTAGTGAAAATCTGAGCAGTGCAGCATTAATAATATACATTACCACGGCCTACTTATCATTAGTCCATAAATGTGCAATATTTCTCTTAATTTTTTTTTTCTTGTGGCAAGCACACATTTTTGCATAATATATAGTAGAGGAGCATTAATTAGCTTACAACATGGAAAAAATGTAGAAAGCCAAATTTTCTACTGGAGTCACCTGACACCATTACTTAGGTCAATGGAGTCAAGTTTACTTGAGATAAAAGTAATCCAAAATGGCGCCGATTATAAAAACACTTTTACACTAATGACTGTAAATAGAATCGGATGTGTTATATTCTTTTTTATATGGCTGGGAAAGATAAATTTCTGTCGTTATTCCTAAGATGTGTAAAAGATTCGGCCATGTTTAGTACTTAAAAACAAAATTAGTAATAGTTTTCTCAAATTCGGCAGTGTGCTCTTACATTTCCATGCAGTTCAAATAACCCTATTTTTCATATGGTATTTGTTTGCCTAACAGCTTATGACTTTTATATTTGCAATTATTCTAAATCAGAACTTTTTCTCTTTAAGTAGGATCTGACTACTGGAAGATAAGATGCCTGAGAAGTGTGTTTTCCGTAACCAGCCAAATAACTCTGATCGTGGTACGATGGGTCAAAAGGGATTAGATAAGGTCGTGTCAATCAACAGTGAACCTAAGGATGGATTGGACCAGCTGCTAGCAGAGCACGTCCGCTTCCTATACACGAGAAATGCAGGCAGAATGATTTCTTGCCTAATATATTAAATAAAAAGAAAAGAGAAGCATACAGTTCAAGTGAAAGGTCAGAGTACGAAAGGTCGGAGTACAAGGCGCCTAGTCGCAGGTCTCAGACAGCGTTTTGATTATGCTATGACAATAAAACAACCTTTAGAGAAGTGCGATAAAATAAATACATGAATCAGCAACTAAGGACTTTATCCTCTCCATACAAAGGAAATGCATAGAACGTTCTGATACACGGGGCAATGGTGTACTGCATGTGCGTATGCAAAATTGCAAAACATTGGAGAAACTGTTGCTGCTGAGGTGAAATACCAGCATGCATGCCAGATTTGTTTTCATAAGGGCCGGGAATCTTTGAAAAATCCCAGGTAAAAGCCTATAGGTAGTCCTTCAAGGTCGGTCGATCAGGAGAAGAATGTAGGTTTTCTTTGGCTTTGTGAGTTCTTAGATGAAATGATGATCACCAGTTCACTCTGACAGAATTGGAGTGACAGCTGGAAGACTTTTCTGGAGATGGTGAAGTGTAAACAGCAAAGCAGTTGAAGTCAAAACTGCAAGAAAGGTACAATGATCATATGATCATCAAATGTTATCCTTCACATATATTAGATATTTGCTATGATAAACCCACAAAAAGTTTTATATTGTAAGTGGCACGGAGAGAGAAACTTCTAAGAACATTCACAGCTTGCCTTATTTTAGCGGTTTTGAAACCATAAAATCATTGTTAAAATCTTTTAAGGTCAACCTCCTTTTTCCCTATAATTACACACTAAAAGGAATGATAATGAAAAATGTTCCCAACTGGAAAGCAGCAGCATCATATATAAAGTTCCATGTTTGAATTGCCCCTCCTTTTATGTCAGCTAATCTAGCAAGGATTTTGAAGTAAGAATTAAACAGCATAAATATTCTGTCAAAATTGGGCACACATCCAGTGCAGTATTCATTCATTTAAGTGAAAATGACCAGCACATAAATTGGATCGGCAGTTCAGTAATTTAAAAGATCAAAATATGTCTTGTCATGAAGTTTTTTAGAATCCGCTTTACAACTAAATTCCAGTTGTAATTTTAACCTTAGTTTTGGCTTGTATTATTTGGAACCTTTTACAGTGTAACAAAACCAACTCTTTCTGACTCTAACTTTTATATGACCTGCTTCATAGTATGGATTTGCTACAAAAGGATTGTTAAAAAAGACACAAGGCTACATTGATAATACATTTCATAAATAAATAAACAAACAGTGACGATCATTACTCAATATCATTAAACAAGACCAACAATAAACCAAAGGCCAATACAGACAAAAGTAACACCAAAAGATCGGGAAAAACTTTACTCTAATTATAAATATCAAGATATAACAATCGACATTAGCCCGTAACTCAGAAACCTTGGTCGGGGGAGGACCCACGCAGGAGTCAGGCGAGAAGAACTAACTCAACACAGGAACGACGAGAACAAATTCCTTTCATTATCCAAACAACTGAACAACCTATTGAAAGGGTTGTTAGGTATTTGCGTGAAAAACAAATAAACAAATTTCCCCATGACCACGCTAACAAAATAAAAACATTTATTGAATGTTTGTTACATTAGTAATATATTGAAGAATGACCTTAAAGATAAAATCACAGTCTTAATTACAAATTGGTTACCTTATAGATATTTTCTTTGTATGTGTATGTTTAATATATTTTTTATGAATAAGTTTACCTTCCGAAAAAGGTTTTATTATTTACCAAAATGAGATTTATTGAATTTTATTTTAAAATTAAAAAGAATTTTGAGTGGTATGTCAGTCAACTCGCCCTCTGTTTAATCACTTTGGAGCGATTGGACTTAATCTTTTGTAAACCTCTAAAATTGTACCCCTGTTTTGGGAAAGTTACTAATTCTCTTTGTGTGTTGGAGTCTAGGTACATATTTTTCTTTATAATTCCTGTTTGTCATTTATACGATCCTTCTTTGCAAACTTATTTTCATATTTATGTCAGTCTGCTGAGTAAAGGACATTGAGTCGAAAGGCCTTGCAGTACTCTATCGTTTCACTTTTCTTCGTGGCTTTTCCTTGAATTTATATACATCACGTTCCAAATTTTCGTGATTCATTTGTATATATATATATATATATTATTATTATATATATATAGATATATATATATATATATATATATATATATATATATATATATATGTGTGTGTGTGTGTGTGTGTGTGTGTGTGTGTGTGAGCGAGAGAGAGAGAGAGAGTGCGCGCGTATTTTTACTAGTGTAACATTAGATATTTCCTGGCACAAAATACGGGAAAGTAAAAAATCTCACTAATGAATTATTGCATTTATTATACTGTTCTATTACAAGAGTCATTCATTCTTTAATATATATATATATCAGATATCATAGCAGGGGTTTCCCAAGCTTTTCTTCACACGACCCCACTCAGCACTTTTAAACTGTTCAGTGCGTCCCAAAGTAAAAAAAACAAAAGAATATATATATATATATGTATATATATATATATATATATATTATATATATATATATATATATATATATATATTATATATATAATATCCAAAGTAGTTAGGTTTATTTCTACATTTACAGCATTACTGAGAATTTTGGTCATATGGTGTTATTTAAGTAAAAGAGAAACAAAAAACATTTGAATTTTATCTACAAAAAGTATATCTAATCATACATGAAATTCTTAGATTTGACAATTACAAAATGGTGATACTATTTTAACACTTCATAGGTTCATAACATGCTGCTCAGTTGTAACTGCAGTATTATAAGTGCACCTCCTGGCTGTCTGATATTATGAGTAGACTACTTTTACGACTGGTCACTATTTGATCAATTTTTGCTCTCGGTCAGAGTATAGTCACTGATACTATACCAAGCATTGAATTTAACACGATACTTCGTACCCGCTGCTTGGATGTTTTGTACACCCATTCCCAGTGGGTACCCCAGCAACCCTATGACCTGTTTATGACCCAACATAATGGGCATTCCGACCCCACTTGGCGTCCCGACCCCTGATTTGGGAACCCCTGATCTACAGTCATTACATTAATTGTTTAATTATTGTAGCACTTCGGACCCTTGAATGAAGTCCTTAGTGCAGAACGGTCCTGACCATTTGGCGACAGCTCCTCACCGCCGAAGAACATTTTTGGTTACGCGCTTACCAATAGAACGAATATCTTATTCTGCTGTTCATACACTAAATTCTCTTTGGTGTGTAACAACAATAGTCTACGGGAAATGCACTCCACCTGAGATTCGTCATAGTCTGGCTGCTGGGTTCGTTAGAAATATGCTGGTACACGTACCATTGTCCCATAGCTTCGAGGGGAATGTAATGTACCCAGGGTATGAACTTGCAACCTCGACTGTTCCCTTGGATCAGCCTCATTTTTCCATAGTAAAGGTACACCAAAGATGAAAAAATCATGGGTATTTTACTATTAGTAATACTACCATTATTACTACGAATAATAATGATGATAATAGATGACAAACTGAAATAGAAACAAATGAAATTTAAGGATTAATAGGTAAGCCTGCACTCCAATAGAAATTTTCTATGATTATTTTACATCCAGCCAAATAATTAAATGCTAAACCACATGACTAAATTGGACCGTGTGTGGTGTACCTACAGTACCACGGAACAACAAAAGGCCTGAATAACATTCCTCTCCTAGGACTGCCTTTCCAAATTCCACTGAAGGATGGTCCAGAAAACGAGAATAGCGGAAATGATAAGAGATTCATTTCCCTAATTCCAGTCTGAAAAAAAATATGGCATGAAGATTATGACACAGATTAAGAATATTGGTTATGTGGCCAGAGGTCCTACAAAATATGGAGAACACATTTTTCACACATTCTAGATCTTAAAAAAATGGTTTTCGGTCTCCTTTGTCTCCAGTACTACACACACACACATACATACATACAAACAAATACAAGTGTGACGTGGAAATAAACTCATATTATCACCAACTTGCAGTTCCGCCATACCCGTCTAATTACCCAGCGAAGTATAGCCTGATCAGTATATGAATGGGTTACCAAGGGATGGCGGATACAGTGGACATATAACTTTCCTTTTAGTGAAGTAGATCCAAAGGCGTATGGCCGGTAATCTCATCCCAAACTCGTAGCTAAGAAACGGGAGGGGAGCACCAAGACAATGCCTGTAGCCATCCGGTCAAACAGAAACTGGAGTGTTGTTAAATGACGATGAATAATAGGTACAGAAAGGCGTGAAGACATTCAGGAACAACGTAGTTCATTATCCATAAAATCTATATATATATATATAATATATAGATATATATATATATATTTATATATATATGTGTGTGTGTGTGTGTGTGGAATAACAAAATAAGTAACTGGAACTGGACTAATTTCTAAATGAGATGTAAATATTACCTTACAAGGCTGCTCTCGTGCGCAGAAGCAACGATTTGTAAACGGAAGTACTTTTGTTCTGATATTTGTTTTTCTTTCCAGTAAAAATAACGAATGGTGGACACTAGCACATAATGGTCGACGGAAGTTTGTCAGAAATAAAAGCCACTGCATCCCTCATACATTCCCTCTTTACTTGCGCTACAGGCAGCCAGAAATATGCATCCTCTTCCGGGACACTGATGTAACAACACCCTACAAGCGTTAAAGTACAATGACTGTAGAGTAGCGCGCCTGTGCGGTAGATAAATAACCTTGATGTCATGATAAAACCACTTGTATTGTTATTCACGAGCTCAGTATTGCCTCTCTCAAAGGGAGCTTAACAACTGACTAAGTAGTCCCAGTTCCATACCAAACGGTTGTGAAAAAAATAAGGAAATTGCCTCTTATAAGTATCTTATTTCATAAGGTACGCTATATCTTTTTTAACTTCGTCTGAGTGCAGTGGATTATTTAATGAGGTGGTTTCAAACACAGGATGATTTACTTCAGCGTTAATATCAGTTTGAACCTCATTTCCTGAATTGTAATAGGACAGTTTGCACTGTCAGTTTGGTGAGGGGTTTAGCGGGATGCTCTTGGAAGCAACTCTTGCTGGGATATGGTCACCTTCATCTAACAACAAAAATGAGTCTAAAAGCGTGCTTTCACTTCATGTATATTTGCCGTGAGTACGTTCTACCTAATAACAGTAGGGTAAGTAACAGTAGCAGCGTAGTGAAACGAGAGATATGTCTGAGTTTATTGTAATTTCGAAGAGCTTCAAAAGTATCCAGTAATTAGGAACAGGTGAAGTTCAAATTCCGACTGTCAGGTCGAATTAACGGATGAACCATTTCTAGAAATGGTAGTTTACGCAATGTGGACAACGAATCATCATTCCCAAAGTGTCTTGAACATTCACGCGTTGACGTTTTCGAGGGCGTTTTCTTTCGACATTCTAATCCCTTACGATGATCCTGAACACATGTAAATGACGTAGTTCACTACGCTGTAGTATCATAAACTGAGCTCGCAAATTTTATAGGGAAAGAGGCTTTGTGGCTCTCTCATCAAGTGTGCTATTGGTATCTACTGTCGCCTAAAACACTTGAATTAATCAAATGCGAATGTCTGAAACAACTTTCCTAATAAACTTAGGTATGCAGAAGAGAAACTTCACGTCAAACGAATTAGCGCACGAGTTCTCAAGTTTGTGAAATGGCTTGTAGTTAGGTTATATTTGCAGGTTTTTGGCACCTACTGATTCAGGTCTTAGGTCACGATCTTTTGTAATTTCTGCAATAAATTCTTTCATTCTTACCACCACCATAGTTCAAGACTTTTCATGGGCCTTGGCCAGAGTCGTTTAAGTTATTGTCTATCACACACACACACACATATATGTATATATATGTTATATATATATATATATATATATATATATATAATCATTAGTTTTAAAATTTTCTTGAAATGTAGTTTAGTTCCCTTTCATTTTAACCTATAGTTTCCCCTGCGCACTATTTCATGAAGTCTTGATTCTTAATTTAGTTTGTTGTGTAGTTCATTAAAAAAAATTCTGAAACTAAGCTCTGTTGAGTGTCCTGTGCACAACTAAGTGTCTGTGGTGTTTCTAGTGAATTTTAATAGACTTCACTACGTGTGTGTGTGTGTGTGTGAAGTAATGAATTTTTAAGCATATCTTTGACTTGCTTTAAGTCAATTTAGGAGTGAATGAAAT
This sequence comes from Macrobrachium nipponense, assembly GCF_015104395.2. NCBI lineage: Eukaryota > Metazoa > Arthropoda > Malacostraca > Decapoda > Palaemonidae > Macrobrachium > Macrobrachium nipponense. Next base: position 22,218,764 of record NC_087211.1, on the reverse strand, counting down.
GTTCTGTAATGATTCTTGAGCCTGCAGATGGTGAAAATATCGTCATTGTTCTCATAATACCTTACTTTTCTTCTCATACTAATTTAGGTTTCATATTTGGTCCAGTTTCATTTTATGAGACTAGCGCCTAAATGCACATTTTGCCCTTATTCCTCTTTTATGTTTCTTATTTGAGTGATAAAATAGTCTAGTTCATCGATGAAGTTGGAAAGCTGAGCATCAGCATTTATTTTCTTTCCTTCAAATGTAATTTAATTCCTCACAGAAGGACTGAAATGATGTGACGTGTGCGTGTGCATTTGTACCGTTGTTGTTACACAGATAACCAACTCCAATGTAATTTCGCTCCACCATTGTCAACTCAACTTCCGGCCGCATCTAATTAATCTGATTGTTGAAACAATGGGCAATGGCGGCTCTTTGGAAAGAGCGAAAATAATACCATATATAAATGTTCCACGAGTATTGTCACAGATCATGTCTCTGAAATAGTCGGGCGCTGAGTTAGCTAACAATTCTCATATGTGCGGAATCGCATATTTAGAAGGAATTCATTATTAATGTGTTAAAGCAGTGTGTTTTTATAGTTTTATATCGGGAACAACATACAGTGTTTTATTTTATCCTCAGTGAAGCTTTCCTCAATACCTTTCAGAAGAATAAATGTAAATGAATAGAAAATTTTATCGTGTTCAAGTATAGCATACGTGCTAACATATTTCTCAGCCAGGATTTCGGATGCAGTAAGTCATTTTTTAAGGAATAGATTGATAAAGAATAAGATGGAACAGAAGTAAAGCAATTTTTTAAACGATTTTGCTCGATATAAATAATGCTGATATAAGTGTTTAATAGATGGTGCATGCATGGCCTAAAGATAGGGATTAATAAAAAAGGACATTTAAGAAAACTGATTTGAATTCGACCCATTTTTACTACGTATTCCTCGGTTGGGCTTGAAGAGTGCCCTTCAGTCAATATCTTTTAGTTTGTTCATTTTCTGAGCTTTTTGGTAAATATAGGCAACCGATGACACCGAAACTTTTTCATGCATTTGAACTGTAACCTCCTCCATTCATTGTCCACTATAATAATATCGCCTGCATATATTTACCATCATCTACAAAAACGAAAAAAGGAGACTGTACTATATTTATGATGAAGCTTTAGTCATAAATTAGGGTGTAAATAGCTCGATAACACTGCGATGGTCCAAGCATCGCATTGAAAACACGCCAGACCTCGTAATTTCCATTCTGCTGGGCTCCTCACTCTTACTCATCTCTGGTGAAAGATCGTTTCCTAGTCACGAATATTATTCTTACTTTGTCAGGTTTTCACCTAAGCGTGCCTACCGTAGTCACAGTATTCAAATGTACATCCTCCTGTACGAATACCAAACGAATCTCACATCATCTTGTTTTTGGCCAAAAAATTGATACACACTCCACAAATCTGGTATTGCAGAGGCGCTGTGAATATTTCAGGTATGATCAGCATTCGATTATAGAAGTTTATATCTTTATGTTCATATTTCATCTTACTTACAGAATGATAATAACTGAGACATGGATGGGAATCTTCACGATTCTTCTCTCCTTTTCTATGGCCACAACATTTCCAGTGAATGAAGAATTTGGAAGCTTCGCCGCCATATTATTAAACGAAACACAAGAAAATGAATATCTGGAAGATCAAACTAACTTGACCACTAATTTGAATTCCATACTAAATGACATTTTAATTTCTTTATGGAATATTGCCAAGGACTCGTGCGAGAAAAGTAAGGACACATCAGGATGCTGCCGTTTACCTGAAGATACGGACACCGATAAAGAAGCCAAACTTCGCCAAAGTGTGGCACAGTGGAATGAAGCGCTGACTTCCTTAAAAGCAGAAGGTTTGACTTATCTGTGGAATGATAAGATCAAATGGCTATTCGATAGTGCAGTACCTGGGAGGAGCAACAGTCCCCTCTCAGATATGACTAAAAGAACATATTCTACGTGGAAAGAAATGGCATGGAGTCTAGATGAGCGCCTGAAGGTTTCCAACTGGAATGAGACTATGATGGCCCACAGAAAAGGTTTTATATCTGATTGTTTACCGAAAACCGTAGATCAGATCGTTGAGGTTCCACGGGAAGAACAGGATATTGTGACTGTACATCTAAGGCAGGGCGTTATCTTCAGCAGAAGGGAAGCTATAGGCCAAGATAGGTTCTTCTATAGTTTTAAGGGGATACCCTACGCAGAACCTCCCACAGGACTCCTCAGACTCAGGGTAAGCGAATACCAATTACAAATCTGAAGGTGGAGCAGAACGTTTTCCAAGCGTATTGCTATTTAGTGGTAAATTTTATTTAACAGAAACTGACAAAATATCAAGATTAGGATTTACTGTCATACCTGATTGGCTGTAAAATTCATATGTGAGGAAAATAGGATGTAGTGAATGTGTTACGTTATTGATTTACCTCAGAATTCATATATATTTTCTTAATAAATAGGGCTGTATATTATGTATTGTTCTAATTTCACAGAAACCTTAAAAATGTCTTTCTCAGTTATAAGAATTGCTAGAGGTCATTCTAACTTTTCATATAAATGTAAATGAATTAATGTATTTAGGTCAGTAATGGCACAAATTTATAACTGAAAGGTTTAAGATACATAAATAGATAGTACTTACACACAAGCGCACACATATACAGGATAACACGAGTTTATGCAAATATTTTGGGGAATGAAAGAAAAAGTAATTTTGAGAATAAAATTTTCCAAACATGCATTTTAAGGCTTCGTTTGTTGGTGAGGGGAATTTCAAAATGACCATTATCATAAGCCCTGCTTTCACGCGATGGAGGTTGGTACCGAGAGGTTGAGGTGAGTCAAATAGGTTAGATTTGGAGTGAGTAACCTGGGATGTCGGGGGAGCTAGGATGCTGCACAGAAGACAGATGGAGCGATTAGGTCCATGTAAATAAAGTACCTCCCAGTCAGATGTATTATTTAGATTTTGAAGAAAATAAATGTATGCATCATTGAATCCTATTCCCCCCTATCAGTGGTATTCATTGGACTCTGGTAAAAAACAAGAAAAAGAAAAGTAAGCCTAACTGAAGATGCCATCAAAGGTAGGCCTGCTTATTCATTACATCTAGAAAAGATTTCAAATGTATATTTAAAAATCTCTTCCCCTCCATCTAAAGTACTCATCAGAACCAGTCCAAGGCGTAGACCTATACTCTGTTTTCTTTTCATCTGTCCATCCGCCTGTGGTGTTTTCGTATGGTAACACTGCGTCCTGGGCTTTAGATAGTTCCGCTATGTGTAAATTTTAGGTAAATAAAAGGATATCTGGGTGTACATTTGCAACAGAAAAGTGTTTTAAGATTAACTGTATGCGAATTACACCGTTAATATTCGAAATAGGATATTGTTATTAATGTTGAATGCAAGCTGAATGTAACTATCTAAAGCCAGGGACGCAGTGTGTTACCATATGCAAACACCACAGGCGGATGGACAGATGAAAAAAAAAAAACCGAGCGGTCACGATTCCTGGTTCAACAATCCGTGACGAGGCGGCAGTACAGAATACGCTAGAATTCAACGTTCACAAATGAATGTTGCTCGGCTACATTTAAACTGCTTACTTGCTACGTAAAGCCATATGTTATCGTTGCTAGCTAATCATTCAAATTAGATTACTTGCAAGAAAGAAAATAAAAATTAAAAGACTATCAATCCATTTGCTTCCTTCATTTCAGACGCCCCCTACCAACGTCAATCGCGTGAAAGCTGCGTTAATGATAACGGTTATTTTAAAATTCTCCTCACTGGCAAATGAAGCATATGTTTGTAGAACATTTTCTGCTTAAATTGACCTTTTTTCTTGATTTCCCAAAATATTTGCATAAACTCGTGTTACATGCTACATACGTATATATATATATATATATATATAGTATAGATATATCTATATATATATAAATTTCTGGGTCAGCCGTGTCGCTCCGTTAAATAGGTTCCTTTCAGCACTATTTCTAAGTAAAATATTGCTAAATACCAGAGAAATATATAAATTATAATATTATTTTTGTGTATGCTTCTAGGATCCAGTGCCAGCATTTCCATGGAAAGGCGTAAGAAATGGCAGCATTGAGGCACCACTGTGTCCTCAACAGGAGTTCTATATAACAATAGGAAATGAGGACTGTCTTTACCTCAATGTTTACACCCCAAGAGTAAGTACTAAGTAGCACAGATATGGGATTTTAATGCATTATCTGGTTTTTCCATTTAATTAGTATTTGTTAATGATTATACCATTTCGTAATATGCACCAAGTGCAAGCTGAGGTTATCTTACGATCCCCAACAGCCATACAGGTCAGACCTTCCCGTAATGGTGTGGATTCACGGAGGGCATTTTATTCTTGGAGGCGCAACCGAATTTCATCCTCTGCCATTACTTACGAGAGACATCGTCTTGGTGGTCGTGCAGTATCGCCTTGGAACTTTAGGTAAAAATATGAAGTCTTCTAAAAGATTCCTGTAAATTCTGAAGTAAATTTTTGCTGTTACTTTTCATGAATTAAATATGTATAATATCGACACTAGTAACGACTGTTTTAATTTTGGTCACTCGTCGATTGTACCTTATTACATGGAAAAGAGGGGGAAAAATTCCATTTTCTCGAAGGGTTCCTGTCAACGGAAGATGACGTACTGCCAGGAAACCTAGGCCTAAAAGACCAGTCACTGGCTCTACGATGGGTGCAGCAAAACATCCACGACCTCGGTGGCGACCCAGAAAAGGTCACCGTATTTGGGGAAGGCTCCGGGGCTTCCTCGGTTCATTTTCACATTCTCTCACCGCGATCTGAAGGCGAGTACTGAGTTTCATGTCACTGACACTGTTACACTCGCAGACAATGAAATCAAGATTTTATAAGAGCTATCGTTTTACAAATTGAAGGAATGGAAAAATATTATAGATAAATTCTCCTTAGAAATTATCAAAACCCAATCAAGATATGTTATTTAAACACATATTCTTATGCATTCTCATTTCACTGTATATAAATCAGTGAGCCAACCACCAGTTCAATGGAAAAGGACCAGTAATGAAGCATTTATGATATTTATAAAAATTTTAAATACTTGCTGATTACGAGCATGTTTAATGTTAAGCTTTCTTCTAAAATGACAGACAGACGGGTATGTTCATAAGGATTATGCACTTTGAAGGATAGAAATATGACAATTTGATAGATTCAGATTTCCTTTTTAACACCAAAGAGCTGATCAGGTTTCTCTTGAAGGTCTGTTCCAGAGAATGATCCTGCAGTCTGGAAACGCACTGAACCAGTGGGCGTTGAGGACTGACCACAAGAAAGTCGCTATGGCGATTGGTAGCAAATACAACTGCACGGAAAATGAATCCTTCGACTCTAGCGTCCTCCTGAAGTGTCTGCAGGATCTCCCATTGAACGACCTCGTTGAGGCGCCTTCTTTGTTCACTGTAAGTGTTGGCTCTTCTAGTTGATCTCTGAGTCAAGCCCATTGTTTTCACACTGGCAACTTTGTTTACAGAGTTAAGTATATCTTAGTTTAACCAGACCACTGAGCTGATTAACAGTTCTCCTAGGGCTGGCCCATAGAGGGTATATACCTGGAGTTGCGATCTTTATACCAGTACTACGTAGTTCGGTGGTCTTCCACCAGGGCGGCGGCGGTGCAAACTGCAAAGCCTTGCGGCCATTTTTGAAGGTCTACTAACCCACAAATCGAAGAGGGATTAGCGCAATGTTTTTAATGTTTAAGGAGTAAGTGTTTAGCAATTTTTTAGGGTCTAGTGAGTTAGTGTTTGTTGAATGTTTATAAGTAAATGTTCAGATTATGGTTTAGTGAATGTTTACTGAATGTTTTGTTTTGTGAATGTTACTGAATCTTTATTATGCAAGTATTCAGTGAATGTTTATCATTTAGGGTTTTGATGAATGTTTCGTGAATGTTTAGTGTGTAAGTAATCAATGAATGTTTAGTGAGTGTTTAGTGAATGTTTAGTGAGTGATTAGAGTGAAAATGTTATGTGAATGTTAGTGTTAAACAATTGTTTAGTTTAGTGCATAAGCATTCAGTGAAGGTTTAGCAAATGTTAAGAGTTTAGTGAATGTTGAGTGTGCCAAGTGTTTAGTGAGTGTTTAGGGTTTAGTGAAGGTTTAGTGCATGTTAGTGTTTAGTGTGTAAGTTTGTTTAGTTAGTGTTTAGAGTATAAGTGAAAATGTTTTGTGAATGTTAGTGTTTGACGAATGTTTAGTGAGTAAGCATTCAGTGAGTGTTTAGGGTTTAGTGAATGTTTGTGTTTAGTGAATAATAGTAAGTATTCAATGGATGTTTAGTGAATGTCTTATGATTGTTAGTGTTTAGTGAATGTTTAGTGTGTAAGTGTTTATTTTGTGTTTAGTGAGTGATGCTTAATGAGCATTTAGCATTTAGTCAGTGTTTAGTGTTAGGTGAGTGTTTAGGGTTCAGTGTACAGTGAATGCTTAGTGAATATTTAGTGAGTGTTTAGTGTATAGAGAGTACTAAGTGGATGTTTAGTGTATAGTCAGTGCTTAGTGAATGCTTAGTGATTGTTTAGTGTTTAATGAATGTTTAGGATTAAGTGAGTGTTTAGTGAATGTTTACTGTATTTGTATAGTGAGTGTATAGTGAATGCTTAGTGTTTTATGAGTTTAGTGAGCTTTTACTGTATTGTGAGTGCTTAGTGATTGTTGACTATCCAGTAAGTGTTTAGTTATTGAGTGAGTGTATGTTAAGTGCAAGTGTTTAGTGAGTGTATAGTAAGTGTGTGTATAGTGAGTGTGAGTGTATAGTAACTGTGAGTGTTTAGTGAGTGAAAGTGTATTGTGAATGTTAGTGTTTAGTGGTTGTACATTACTGTTTAGTTAGGGCTTAGTGACTCTATGCTAAGAAAGCCCTGTAATTTACAGGAACCATTTATGCTAGACACTCCTTAGATCCAACAGCAGATGCTTAGGCCTTGACCACAATGGTTGGAGTGCTTAGGCCAACCTGTTTTTGTAAGGTAATTTTTCTCTGTGAAATTGGATCCAGTAATATAATAATAATAATATAATAGTAGTATACCAGTAGTAAAAATAATAATATAATAATAGTAAACAGATAAAAGTAATAGTAGTAATAAAAATCATGAAAGTAATAGGTATAGTACCATGAGCTGGACCGAGACCTTTCAATATGGCCTCTCGAGGTCACACGTTAGGCAGGGAGGGAGATCGCCACTCCAATGATTTACGCTCTATGGGCTGCCCCAAAGGATTAGATATTTTTACGTGGTTACGAACCAATTGGTTACCTAGCAACGGGACCTACCGCTTATTGTGGGATCTGAACCACATTATATGGAGAAATTAATTTCTAATCACCAGAGAGAAATTTCTCTGATTCCACATTGGCAGAGCGGGGAATCGAACTCGGGACTGCCGAATCGGCAGGCAAGCACGTAGACCACTCGTCCAATGAGGAACTAGAACTCTGTTTACAGACGATTTTCTTGCGTCAGTGAATGAATATGTTCATTTCTTCATGTGTCAAAACTATTACCTGTGTATGTGTGTAAGTGTGTGTGTTCGTGTGTGAATGTGCTGTTTCTTTATTGGAATCTTTCCTAGATAACGACCACCGAAAACCTGTGGGTGTCGCTATTTAGGAAAGATCCCTTTATTCATGCGCAAATTCTCAATTGCTTTTTAAATAAGTGTTAGGCGATAAATTGCGGTTCATTAGAAAGCTTACAATTATACGAATAGTGACAGTTTGTGTGTGTGTGTGTGTGCGCGCGTGCGTGTGTGTGTTTATCTGAATGCTTGACACACTGAACTTTCATTGAGCCCAACCAAAACTTCTTCATCTGAAAGAGTGTGACGGCAGAAGTCAACGGCGAGACCTTGTTTCTAAATCTAAGGGACTTGAGTTGAGTGCATTCATTTATTGTGATAATTCTTGTGAGCTCTTTAACAGAACATATCAGACTGGTCTTCGACCTTTTTAAGGTTTTGCAATGACAAGGGGGCTAATGAAGAGGCCCTCGGTGGAATAATTACAAATCAGTCGCCACTTTGATATAAAAAAAAATGATGACACTTATCTTACACAGTGAAGGAAAAATTATGAAAACCTGCAACTTTGATTTTCGGCAGGACATGAGCAAAATTTTGCAAAAATCTTTCTTTGAAGACATTTGCTGTAAGTAACCTGAAAACAGCAATGAAAAATGTGGATGCATTCACAATCTTTATTCAGGAAATGAGGTCGCGGAAATCTGTGTACAAACTAACCTTAAGAACGTATCCTAGCATAAAGTACTACTTTACCATTATGTTTAATCGTTCCCTTCTAGATGATTGTGTCCCTTCCGTTAGTAATGACGCCCCGGGTGGATGGAGATTTCTTGCCAGCTCACCCGGCCTCCCTCCTGAAGGAAGGAAAGTACCACCCTGTCGATATTGTCTCTGGGGTCAACATGCACGAAGGAGCCACCATTGCTTTGCGTGGGTATTGGCGGGTCTGTTCTTCATCTCCGATAAGCAACAGCTATTCATCTCTTTCCATTTCATCAGAAACAACATTGCCATTTCTCATTGAAAGATGGGAATTGGCTTGGCTCGTGTCTTTCAAAATGAAGGAGAAAGGGAAAGACTTTCAATCACGGCAATCCAGTTCATTATGCTGCCAGTGCATTTGATTCTAGTTAAATCTCACCTTCCCTTGACGTGTTTATTATCCTAGAACTAGAATGAAAAGAGGTTGTACTATGACATAACACTGTGTAACTTTCTTGCCGCTTGAATGATACGAAAGAAAACCAGTCAATAAACATTTTCCATTCTCCCATCTTCCTTTCCACAGCATTTGCGCTAAATCCTTGGCTGTCTCAAGATCTGGTCGACAACTTCGAGATAGCAGCTCCTACCATGATGGCTGTCGACAAGGAGTCGTCTCCAGTGCATCTGGCCAGGAAAATCTTTCACCATTATCTGGGAAATCAGTCCATTTCGTGGGATGTAGTCAATGAAACGGTCCAGGTGAGTTCACAGTCGCTCCCCGCAATACTAAAAACATCGTTCCGCTATTTAATTTAACATTGACAAGAATATTATCAGCTGTTAATTCTTTTAATGCCAACTAGAATATTATGCGCTGTCTTCCTTTTAATGCTCGTAAGAGTATTGCAAAGTTCGAAGAACCATTGTGTGAATCATATCTATTGCCTTCTGTGGTATTTATCCTAATTATTTTGATATGCTAAATAAGTTTAGCACTTGAATTGATCTGTGATGCTTCTGGTGCATAGAAATTATAGAAAGTGTTTGCTTATGTTACGGGTATATGGATAGTGCAAAATTCTGCCTCCAAATAAGATGGTCAGAATCTAACTGATTTTTCCTCAGATGTGTTTCGGTTCCGCTGATGAAAATGAACGTTCCAGGACATGAACGATTAATTAAGGAGAAATCAAATCCTAACACACTTAGTGTAAATCATACCCTCCTTCAGACCGAACATTAGACATACTTAATCTGAGCATAAAAACACCGAGCTGCACTAGACTCATAACAGCCACCCAGACAGTAAGCGTTCATGCATCGCCTTTCAATCATCCGCCACTTGGTATGTTAGGAACAGATTTTGAGCATCCATGTGTGGGTGTTGGCAGCGAGCTATCATTTTCAGTAGGACATAGTTGTCCACTGAATATATAATTACACATAACTGTATGTTTGTTTTTATGCCTTTCGGTCCACGTATCTAAAAGTAATCGGTGGATTTGAGCTAAATCTCATGGAGGGGAAGCTATGGATCAAGGAAGATTATATTACAGTTTGTGATGAATTCAGATCCGTATACAGAATTTGGATTGTAATTTATGACTGTTTGGAGACTTTCTTTCTAAGGTCGCACTCAGAAAGTCTGTTGGGTTTGATTCCCGCTCGCTGCTCACCCAGTCGACCCTTCTTTCTGTGGATGGACACCGGGACTTAGTTAAGTCCACTTCGCAATATCCTCTCCCCCAACCCCTCTTAATCTCCCTCCCCCTTCACCATCTCACTTTGTTTATGCATTTCTCTAGCTCCTCGTTGGACGAGTGGTTTTCGCGCTCGGCTGCCAATCTGGTGGTCCGATGTTCGATTCTCGGCTCTTCCAACGCGGAATCAGAGGAATTTGTTGCTGGTGATAGAAATTCATTTCTCGATATAATGTGGTTCGGATCCCCTAATAAGCTGTAGGTCCCGTTGCTAGGTGACCAATTGGTTCCTAGCCATGTAAAGATATCTAATCCTTCGGGCCACCCTAGGAGAGCTGTTAATCAGCTCAGTGGTCTGGTTAAACTAAGATATACTTAACTTATGCATTTCTCTGTGAAACAGGTCCCATACTCCATTCGATGGTACTACAGAACTGACTTAGACTTTAGGACAAATTTGGCACATCAGTAAGACAACTTTCCTGGCCAACTGATTGATTGATTGAGTGACTGATTTATAGATTTTTGGTATACATGACAAGCACTGTGGCAACTAAGGCCATTCAGCGCTGAAACGGAAACTGACAGTGAAAAGGTGTTACAGGAGGAAAACCTCAAAGCAGTTGCACTATGAAACAATTGTTAGGAGAGGGTGGACGCTGCAAAGAATCCTAAGTAATGCCTACATTGCACCGCATGAGGTATACTGACGCACTACCCCCTACGGGGGACTTTCCAGGCTAAGCATTTTGAAGACTTGGGCATAATATTTAACGTGACCTTCTTTTCAGATGATAAGTGACCTTGCTTTTAAGTGGTCTCATGCTGAAGTAACCCAACTGCATGCCAATCAAAATCTTCAAGGAACAAAAGTATTCGCATACGAGTTGCAGTACAGAGGTCAACACAGTTTTACTGACCTTTGTGGCCCAGAGGCAGGAGACCAATGTAAGATCTTTGGCCCTATACTGTATAATCATTTGTTTTTCCTGTTTTGTTATGAGCACTTCGGAGAAACTGATGGATAAAATCTATATTTCGAAATATAAACACCATTTACAGTTCGATGCAATTGCAGCATATTCGTCTTTCAAGGAAATGTGAGTCAACTCAAATATTTTTTAATTAGATTTCATAACCATTTTTTAGAACCCGATGAAAGAATTCAAGCGAAGATTCTCTTGCTCCAACAGGGATAACTAATGCAGACGACCTCCCTTACTTATTCAATTATACAGTGATTAATCTTCAACACCCTGAGGACTTAGCAGTTCGCGAGTTGATGGTAGACCTGTGGACTAACTTCGCTCTGCACGGGTAAGAGTAGATCATTTTGGTCAGTGGGTGGGCCTTTTATGCTTATTCATCATTTTTCAAACCATCCGTATTAGCTTTATCATGATTACCTTGATGTGGAGTGTAAGAACTTCGTATGGGCTAATTTAAATGCCTATGAAGTTAGTTCTTCAAACATTTTGAATAATGAAGAATTTCTTAAAAATAAATGAATCACAAATCGGTGCTACTTTGGCTTGTTATATATATATACTCGTCAGAGGTGCTAGTACTAAACATGGTGGAAGCTTCTTGGGACGCCGTGTTTAGCATACTAGATATCGTTTATTAATATGATTAGTCTACCACACAATAAAGAAATGGGTTTATATAATAATTCGATCCCCCAGGGGCTAGTAGCCTACTCAACACGGCGTCCCAAGGAGCTTCCGCCATTTTTAGTACTATAGTAGATGCACATGAACCGTACATCTGATGTCTAGGCCCGTCCCCAGATTGGCTGTTGATAAGCCAGTCACAGGGCCTGAAACTCTCAGTCTCTCTCTCGAGAGTTCACATATTCAGGAGGTAAGTTCCACTTCTCCTGAGGGATATGTCTTTTAAAAGTATCCCTCAGGAGAGGTGGAACATACATCCTGTCTATGTGAATTCTCTCGAGAGACTGAGAGTTTCCAGCCCTGTGATTGGCTCATCAACAGCCAATCAGGAGCGTCGTAAGGGACTGGCCTAGACATCAGATGCACGGGTGATATGAATCTACTATAGTCTACTATCAATCATATATGTAAATAGCACTCCTCCTATAGGGACCCAACACCAGACGATACTCTGGGGACCAAATGGCTGCCTGTCTCTAATAATACTACCTGCCTTCAGTTCTTGGCTATAAACTCATCCCTTCTAATGCAAAATTACGATTGCATCGAGGTAAGTTAAAGCTATCAGTACCAGAGCAACATATCGTTTATTGCTTCTTGAATATATTGGGGGTATGCAATCATATTGTTTACCAATTATCTTGCATTTTTAATTCATCAGAGTTAACACCGAGTAAATAACACAAATTTGTTAAATAGTAGTTCGTCATATTTTTGTGCATGTACTATTTAACGCAAATTTACAGAAATTTCGTATATACTAGTTTAGTTTCCTTCGCCTGGAGCATTCATTTTGAAACGAGGCTAGACAATGCATACCCCACCCCCTCAGAATGCCCTTTATCTCCAAAAGTTACAATGGCGTCTTCACGAAATCTAATCACTCGTTGACACTCACGATGCCCATCTTATTGAAAACTTTTGTCAAATTCCACTCATTACTTTACATATAATCAGGCTAATAGAGAGGCACAGGAATAAACAAACCGAAGCAAAATCATCTCCCTGAAAAATCTAACATTTCTTCTGTCAACTTCCCTCACAAGCAAATCAAACCTGATGTGATGCTATATAGAACCAGCTGTTCGGTTGGCTTGAGGAAAAAAATGAGTCAGGGATGAGTTCAAAAAGAAAATGAGAACAGTAGAGGAGGAAATTGTCAGGCTAAATTACTGTTATTTTATAGCAAACACGTATAATACGTTTGTTGAAAAAAAAACTTAAAGATCAGAATGAAATTCTAGATACACCAGTGACTAAATGTTATTTTGATGGTGAATGTTATCTTAGCTACAAGAAAATGTAGGTAATTATAATTTACTACATGTGTAAATGATGTTCATTGCATCTAAAGACAATAAGTTACACTTGACTCTGACAAATCTCTTAGTCACAGTGTATTTTAGACCTGTTGCTACACCTTTCTTTTGTTGTCTAGTTTTCACCAATCATTTTCTTTCAGAGTCTGGACTTTTGGCGCAGTCTGCCCACAGAGACGAACAAGGTTTTGTTCCCAGAACGAATTTCCAAAAATGAAATACCATAGAGGGTAAATATATACCTGGAGTTGCGATCTCTGTACCAGTACTATGTAGTTTGGTGGTCTTCCACCAGGGCGGCGCTGCAAAGCCTTGCGGCCATTTTTGAAAGTCACTTAACCCACAAATTGAAAAAGGGATTAGTGTGAATTTGAATTTTTTTTATTGTTAATGTTTAATGAGTACGTGTATAGCAAATTTTTAGGGTTTAGTGAATGTTTATGAGTAAGTGTATAGTGACTGCATAGTTTAGGGTTTAATGAATGTTTAGTATGTAAGTATTCACTGAATGTTTAATGCGTGTTAGTGTTAGTGAATGTTAGTGTTTAGCGAATGATTAGTGCGTGAGCATTCAGTGAACGTTTAGTGAGTGTTCAGTGAATGTTTGGCGAGTGTTTAGGGTTAGTGAATGAATGCTAATGTTTAGCAAATGTTTAGTCTGTCAGTATTCAGTGAATGTTTAGTGAGTGTTTAGGTTTAGTTAATGTTTGTGTGTAGAGAGTGTAAAGTAAATGTCTTGTGAATGTTAGTGTTTGGTGAGGGTTTAGTGTGTATAAGTGTTTATTGAATGTTAGTGTTTAGTGAATCTTTCCTGTTGATTGAGTGTTTAATGAATGATGAACGGATGGTCATTCAGTGTTTAGTGTTTTATGAGTGTTTAGGGGTTTAATGAACACTTAGGGTTTAGTGAGTAGTTAGCGTGTAGTGAGTGCTTAGTGAGTGTTCAGCATATAGTGAGTACTTAGTGAATATTTAGTGTAAAGTGAGTTCTTAGGGAATGCTTAGTGTTATCATTGTTTAGGATTAAGTGAGTGTTTACTGAGTGTTTGAGGTATAGTGAGTATTAGTGAATTTAGCGTTTTACAAGTATTTAGTGAGCATTTAGTGTATAGTGACTGCCTAGTGAGAGTTGGGTATTCAGTGAGTATTTAGTCTTATGGAGAGTGAGTGTATATTAAGTATGTGTGTTTAGTGAGTGTGAGTGTTTAGTGAGTGTACATTAGCCTACTGTTTAGTTAGTGCTTATTGAGTGTATGCAAAGAAAGTCCTGTACTTTACAAGAACCATTTATGCTTGACACCACTTAGATCCAAGAGCAGATGCTTAGGCCTTGGCCACAATGGTTGGAGTGCTTGGGCCAACCTGCTTTTGTTAGGTAATTTTTTCGCTGTGAAATTGGGTCCAGTTATATAATAATAATAATAATAATAATAATAATAATAATAATAATAATAATAATAATAATAATAATAATTGTAAGATATTAATAATAGGAAAAAAGAGAAAAATAATAATAGTAGCAAAGATAATAATAATAGTAATAAAGCACAGTACTATGAGCTGGACCGAAACCTTTCAATATGGCCGCCCGAAGTCACACTCTTAGCAAGAGATCTCCACTCCAGATTGACACTGTGAGATACTGAAGAACAGCAACGACTGAACAAAGATTTTAAGCGATGCATAAAATATTCTAAGAATACAGCAGTCCTGTACAACATCCACTTCATAATAAACGCACAAAATTGGGAACAAAACAAGCGACAGTTATTGGCTAACTTACCGCACATCCTAGACGCGTCCAACTCACTGTCTGTCACTGACAAGAACCAGGCTAATTTTAATGCTACAAGAAAAAGTAACCGGATGGAGGAGTTGTCAAAAGGTTTCTGTCAACGGTTTGTTCTGATAACTATATTAATTTTCATTACTCGGATTGTAATTTCCTTTGACAATAAAGAATAGTTCTAGTGCGTTGATGATTCAGAACTGGAATGTTATGGTAAGTAAGTCTCGCCAAGATATAGTCTCAAAATTAAAGTAAAAGGACAATGAATGTAAATTAGTGATTTGTTTTTAACTGACACAATCTTGTTTATACATAAATGATTAAGGCTCGGGAATCCATTTTCTTTACTTTTAACCTGTGAATGGCCATAAAAAAGAAATTTCATGAAGTTTGGGTTGAAATAATTCTCATATTTTGTAAAAATTATACACTAGTATATGCTCCTGAGACTCTGATTAGTTAATATCCTTTCCTTTCTTGATAAAAGTCGTTCCTTACAAGCTACTATCTTTCGAACATGTTCATCGTAAGGATTATGACTTTGGCAGCAAAGCTTTATAGCATTTGCAAGTTACAAACACTTCTTTGTCTCAAACAATATTTTGATAGATAAGCTTCACCGTAATGTGGCAATAACTTTAATGGTGGGCGAAGATTCTTTGCGACACAGTATGATATACATATACACAAAAGTGAATACATATATATACATGTGTGTGTGCGTTCTACAATGAAAATTTTATTATTCCTGGGTTCCATTTCAAAATACTGCATTTAATAATTACCAACTTGGCTTCTTTCTTGTGTCACCTTTTTTTATTCATTTAATATAAAAAATAGGCCTATTCCTTTAGACTTACAGCTTTCATCCCAACACAGTAGAGCCTAAATTGCGGATGTAAGAGTATTGGCTTTACTTTTTTCATTAAGTCGGGACTTTGAATATGTAGCTTCAGCCGGGTGGTTAATTTGCCACAAACGAGCGACGTAAGCCGCCATTGACGTTTGGTTAAATGAACGTTTAGTGGCGGGCGGCCTTTACGAGTGACCGTTTTGATGCACCTCGACGAGCCTCAAACCACTCCATTGACCATTACTTCTCCAGTTACAGCAACAACATTTAAGTGATTTCGAAGACTTAGCGCTGGTAACAAGTGACAGAACAGAAGAAAAGTAAGGCTGGTTTTTGTTTTAAACTCACATGCTTCAAATTTGAGCCGCTTGCTACTGCTAGGCTTTTTAGGTAGGCTACCTACCTTCCAGGAAGTTAGGGAAACGTAGGTTAGAATAACGCTTGCACAAGAATTGACGGGAGGGTTCAAGTGCACGGGTGCTACACTGTCTCAAAGTCACTAATCAACAATAACTGTTTAAGGTTAGATTGGAAACGCCCGTTTTGGAGTTTTATCTTGGTAAGAATTAGTCAAGACAACGTGTATAAGTTTTCAAAATTAAATACAGCGATGGAATCACGGTGGAATTTTTCCCCACTAAGACATTACGATACGAGTTTAATAATACTATTAGTATACATATGCACTGTTGTCAGTCTTCTTGCCTGGAGACAGGGGTCGGAGAATGGTACTGTGTCATAGTTGACACAGTGCTGTTTATGCTGCCTGGGAAATAGGGTAGGCCTGGCCTACCTGTATTACATGATATTCCTTGTGTATATGGGTCTTATTACTGATGAGGCCAGGTGATATCTTCCCGCTGGGAGGCAATTGAAGTGCTGATTTCCATTTTAGGGGTATTGAAGAAAATTCCTGGTACTCGGCTTGTTTCTTTATTACTCAGTACATCATGCCAATTTTCTCCCAGGCCTAGTCTCCCGGACTTGGTTAATTTACCTAGTCTTCAGAACTCCTGGACTAGATCCCTTGCAAGGGATACATAATAATTTGTATTAATAATTTGGTAAAATATCCCAAAATGAAGGGTGGACTGGTTGACGTCCCTCTTCCCCTTCGAGAGCATTCGTGATCCTTACATGGTTTTTTTAGTGTTACCAAAATGCAGACGAAAGATTCAGGGCAGTGCTCCCATACTCAAAGGGGAAGACAAACAAAACAAGGGTCTGGCCACACTGCCACCGTGCACTCGTGTCCACAACAAAAATGAAAACATTTCAGTTCCAATTATTCTTACAACAGTAGTGTACAGATATTAGAGGAGGATGATGAATCCATTCCTAAATAAATCACTAATAATTAAAGGAATATTTTTCCCATTACAAAGCTTTTCCTTCGGGAAAGAATTGATTCATGTCCACTCTAATATCAAGGACAACTGTTCCTAACAGAACCAAACAGCTCCTTAGATGGGTCTGCAACTGTGGAAAACAGGTCTTGTACAGTAGAAACAAGCAACGTTCTCAACTAGAGACTAAAGGGGCTCTTGCAACAACATAAAACAAGGATATACTTGAGTACTAAATGGGGACACTACCCTATAGGTGTGCGTTCAATACAGCTTTCCTAATAGCTTTGTCTAGCCTAATACTGGGGTTGGATTGATTCCACTTACACAGGATGTCACATCACTCTGCAACAAAAGAGTTCTCCACATGTGAAGACAGAATTTACTCCTATTGAGGCGTCCTAATGATTATCAAACTCACCAGAGCTCTTTGCTAGAAACGACTAAACTTGAATCTCAAAGGGATTCGGAAAGGGGTGTACTCTATCCTCTAAGATGTACCAAACCAGTACTACAAGAGCAAAACTCTGACAATTTCCTTTAAGACAAGACCCATAAGACCACAATTGCATTCCCTACCAGGGCAGTATGTGAATTCTTGTACAAAATGTTTTACATTATTCCTTTGTTCATTACCTCAAAACTATATAATTTTCACATTACTGGGCACTGCGAATAGGAAAAATCATATTTCCATCAACCTCAAACCAAGTAAAAAGAGAATACACTACATACAAAATTACAGTACTGTACATCATCACACAGTCTATATCTCTTCGATGAGACGTGAGGGAGGCACAATATTCCTAGCACCTCTTGTACGAACTCCTTCAGTTACTATATCAGGCATATTTTTAGAGTGCTCTTTCATGGTAACTAACCATTCTTCATCACTTGGAATGTGAGATGTATGTGGTTTAGACATTATGGGTGGTTGAGTGTTATTATGTTTGGGTGTTAAGTGTTGTATTGTCCCCTGTATGTCAACCAACTTCTGGTCCAAGTCCTTGATTTGATTTGACAAATCTCCCACTTGAGACCAAACGTCCTGGTAGGATTGAGTGAAGCTCTCAACTATCTGTAATGTTTGTTGTGTTTCTTGTTCTAATTGAATTAGATCAATATATGATTCATCAGTACCAGTCGCCATTGTTACAGTATTTCAAACACATATATAGTCAAATAATAAAATGTAAACTACATTAAGAGACAATACCATACAATCCGTCACTATAGAAATTATGAATATGCATGTAAACAAGTCATGACTTTAATCAGATAAAAATCAACAATATTGTATAAAGAAATGCATATAATACGACAAAACATAATAAGTGACCTACATAATATATAGGCACAGTGGGTATGGATCAATAGCACTGGACTACAGATCCAACACAGCTGCCACCAAATGTCACGGGGGAATTTTTCCCCACTAAGACATTACGATACGAGTTTAATAATACTATTAGTTTACATATGCACTGTTGTCAGTCTTCTCGCCTGGAGACAAGGGTTGGAGAATGGTACTGTGTCATAGTTGACACGGTGGGTATGAAGACTGATGTTTACGCTGCCTGGGAAATAGGGTAGGCCTGTCCTACCTGCTATTACATGATATTCCTTGTGTATATGGGTCTTATTACTGATGAGGCCAGGTGATGTCTTCCCACTGGGAGGCAATTGAAGTGCTGATTTCCATTTCAGGGGTATTGAAGAAAATTCCTGGTACTCCGCTTCTTTCTTTATTACTCGGTACATCATGCCAAATTTCTCCCAGGCCTAGTCTCCTAGACTTGGTTAATTTACCTAGTCTTCAGATCTCCTGGACTAGATCCCTAGACTAGATCCCTTGCAAGGGATACATAACAATTTGTATTAATAATTTGGTAAAATAGCCCAAAATGAAGGGTGGACTGGATGATGTCCTTCTTCCCCCTCGAGAGCATTCGTGATCCTTACATGGTTTTTTTAATGTTACCAAAATGCAGACAAAAGATTCAGGGGAGTGCTTCCATACTCAAAGTGAAAGACAAACAAAACAAGGGGCTGGCCACACTGCCACCGTGCACTCGTGTGTACAACAAAAACGAAAACATTTCACAGTTACAATTACTCTTACAACAGTAGTGTACAGATATTAGAGGAGGATGATGAATCAATTCCTAAATAAATCACAAATAATTAAAGGAATATTTTTCCCATTACAATGGGATGTGAGCATAGATATAGAGAGGAGAGGTTGGACAGATGAGCAATGATCGCGTGCAGGTAAGGAGCCATTGTTATGATCACTGTCAGAGATGGCATCGGTATCAGCTGCGAAGACCAGCTGTAAAAAAGCCACTTATGGTAGCCAATGCTGGATCATCAACTGCGTCAATTACAGGAACAAGTTCACAAAAGAACAGGGTGTCGCATTTCACAGAGACCTATTTTCATTCGTGAGAATCTTTATTACTGTTGAAATAACCTCAAGTAAACGTGCGTTAGATCGCAGTCAACTAAACTCCTGCTTTTATATCTAATAAAATACGTAATGAATGTTGTAATAACCTTTTTATTAAAGCAGTGGGCGTTGTTTATCCGTGGTACGTGCCTACAGCTCGTAAAATATTATTCCAAATGACGAATTGTATAGAATAAAAGTGGTTCAGTGTGCTGAAATCTTAGAAGTCACTGGCATGTAAAGTTACCATCAGTTCGTACAACCATAGTTATGCCTGACTATGTTTCCTACTACTTGTACTACAACAATGTACATAGGCTAGTTTCATGGGGCCTAGAGCCAGGCCTGCTTCAGTTTTAAGTGTTAATGAAATGTTATGGTAGTGTTAGGGTAAAATACCGTAGCGTGACCTCCTTCCAGAAAAAGTACTTTAACACAACCTGTAACCCAGGATAGACATTACCCAGTCAAGAACCAGCGTCCATCGAAGCAATACCTCAAGACCTCTAATTTCCTCTCGAAGTAAGTGTTTTCTCTTAAGTCACAAATTAATGGTCATGTAAATTTATTGTGGAAAGAAAGGCACATAACGTCGACAAATTGGCCAACTATAGTATTGCTCAAGTGTATACAAACTACAGCAGATTGAATAAAAAAAAAATATTTCTACATATAGTTATGCCTGACTCTAGACCTCATGAAACTAGTCTATGTACATTGTTGTAAGACAAGTATGTTTCCTACTACTTGTCTTACAACAATGTACATAGACTAGTTTCATGAGGTCTAGAGCCAGGCCTGCTTCAGTTTTAAGTGTTAATGAAATGTTATGGTAGTGTTAGGGTAAAATACCGAATGGCCGGCCTCTACCGTAGCGTGACCTTCCAGAAAAAGTACTTTAACACGACCTGTAACCCAGGATAGACATTACCCAGTCAAGAACCAGCGTCCGTCGAAGCAATACCTCAAGACCTCTAATTTCCTCTCGAAGCAAGTGTTCTCTCTCAAATTGGCCAACTATAGTATTGCTCAAGTGTATACAAACTACAGCAGATAGAATAAAAAAAAATTATTTCTACATATAGTACACATTGTCATTGGTAAATGCTGCAAAGATAATATAGTTGCCATCTCTACAAAACTTTATGGCTTAAACGTAGAAGAAATATCCGACCAAAATTAAATACTTTCACTCCTGCGTACAGTACATATTGTATATAGTAAATGGTGTATAAATCATTTGACAGACTTGGCGGAGATCCAAGAAAACACGTTTTAAAGAGTATACGGTTTCCCTAAGATTGTATGGGTTTGCGCTATTGTTTACTTAAGAATTATCGCATAGCAATGGCGCCAGGCAGGGCACGTCACAAACTGCTTTGGCTGTTATGCGGTGTCTAATCTCTCCTCTCTATATGAGCCTGCAGTTAAACATTCCTATTTATTGTGTATGTACTTTAATCGTATGTGGAAATAGTTACACATTTTGTTGATTTGGAATGACAGCCTAACGACATTTTGCGCCCCACACCCACCCCCTTAAGGAGTCTTGCATATTCATGGGTAGTGATGTTTTAGGGCATCATTGCTACATCTGAAACTGCATATTAGGCTTACTGACTGCCCATCTTGATTTATTTTTTACTTTCACATTCGTATCTTTTATATAGATTTTAATAATTGGGTTATAGCATTTCAAAAATATTGACAATGATACAATGTTCCTGTTGATTAAAAGGCTCGGATTGTCAACGTTTAATTAGAATGAGAGAGAGAGAGAGATGAACGTTTCATATTGAAAACAACATTCAATCTTCCGGTTATCGGTCTAGAAACAGATGCTTTTCAAATCTTGTAAAAAGACTTGCCAAATGTGTCTTTTTATGCCACGAATAGGATTTTTTTGGGGTGGGATTCATATATATTACCACGCTACCAGAAGATGGTGACAGTGATGTTCAATACCTTCGTCATAAGGACTTTGGACCAGTTTCACACTGACCAATGTATAGGTATATTCCTGGTCAGAAATTGAAGTTTTAACTATTCATGATACGTAGTCTAAGTGCGTCATACACCACCCTATTTCCGAGACATTTTTGTTGAGTATTTTAAAAAGTAATGTTATGCACACGGAAACTCTCAGGTTAGTAAAGACCTTTATTGAGTATATGAAATATATAGCAGATTAAAATATGTAGCCCGTAGAACAATAATAATGGCAACGGCCTGTTGAGTAGACCACCAAATTTCAAAACCGACAGCGTCATATTAGCTGCGTCAACAAAAGTTCGTTATTTGTTAGGTATTTCTTCACAGAAAAATAAATCTCATAACTTGTTATAGATATCAAGTAAACTAACATATAACAGTAGTAATAATCCAAATACATCCTGCCTTATTTTCTGACATCATTTAATAATAATAAAATAAAACCTAGGGACATGCAGATATATTTCAGTCATCAATACATTTATAGAAAATCGTGAAAAACACATTCAAGGGGGACTTAAGTAAACATTATCAACAATTTTGTGAGAGTTTTTGGTCTCAATTAGATAGCTCAGAATTTTTATTTTCAGTGAAATGCTTCGTATTTTCTTTAGAACAGCATTTATTTAGCCTGGATGTATGCTTTATATGACACGGATAAATGCCTGATTCCTAATATACCAGTAAAAGAAGTTGGTCTGTACCTACACTCTGCGGTTCCATCATTTGTAGAGTTTGGAGCAGTCGCCTCTCCGATTCGTAACCCCAGAAGACTATTTCTGCTTTAAGAATACAGTTGACGTAATTTAGTGATCTGATGTAGTACCAGTTAAAGAAAATGGGTTAAAATCTGGATGTTCTGCTGTCCATCGCTTGTGGAGTATGGAGTATTTACCGTTCTCCGATTCCTAGACTGACAACCACTTCCGCTGAAAAATACAATAAAACTTTATTTATGTCCTACTTTTCTTCTAGTAGCTGCTGAGTTTGATTTGCATTGCCAAAGATTTGCTTCCCGTCGTAAGGGAATAAACGTCCATGAGCAATGATGTGTTGTTAAATCACCTTTGTTTATCAAGAAATATTCCGCAAAGTTCACACTCGCTTTGGAACCGTAGTCCAAGATCTAGATCGCTAGTACTGCCATTCCTAGAGAATGGAAGCATATTCTTTTTTTTTATTTAGTTTTTATTTTATTTGTTTTTGTTTGTAGTGGAGAGCAAGAATAACTTCTCCCTCATCTCTTCGCGTGAAAGTAGTGATTTTGAACTCGATGGCATTTAACGTTGTTCTCATTTAGATCTGAGAAGTCAGAAGTGCGGAGAACATACGTGATGATCTAAAGTTATTAATAATGCTGTGACATTATAAATAGCCATCGGAGGAAAGAAATGTTTCTGCTGTGAATTAAGATGACCTTGTGCCAGGGTTGTTCTCGCTCTTGGTTCACCGGTTATTATGAGAGAAAGACCAACTGTACCTTGGAGAGGAAGTGGAGAAGTGAAAGAGAGGTTTCATGTAGAATATAATCACCCTTAAAAACCAGTCTTCTTTAT
This sequence comes from Macrobrachium nipponense, assembly GCF_015104395.2. Classification (NCBI taxonomy): domain Eukaryota; kingdom Metazoa; phylum Arthropoda; class Malacostraca; order Decapoda; family Palaemonidae; genus Macrobrachium; species Macrobrachium nipponense. Next base: position 22,195,729 of record NC_087211.1, on the reverse strand, counting down.
CGCTTCTGGTCCATTAAGTGGCGTCATGTGTTTATTGAAAAAGCGGCCACGCAGCCATTACGATCTTCCTCGGAAACTGCCTGTCCCTCCCTATCAATTGTTGACGTTAACCTGCCTGACTGAGAGAAACACTTGCTTCCCTTCTTCGAAATCCCATTAGCCATAACGTCTCCCTATTTAGGTCTTGCCCTCATCCTTTCTTTTGGCGCAAGTCGGACGTGCTCTCAGGCAATCTACGCTCGGACAATTTTAGAAATAAATATTTTCGACTGAGAATGATACATTCTCTCTCTCTCTCTCTTGATAATACTGAAGAGCTCGCCCTTCCCTGGTGCGCGTTTATGATATCAGTACCGGCCACATTGCCCAAGTTTTTACTGTATCTCTCGAATTCTTTATCTGTTCTGTTCTATTTCTGGTTGGCATAGCGTCTTCCCGAGAACTGACATACTGAAGCTTGAAACCAGCTCAGTTGAGATTAAGAGTGAATTGGGTTGTTTATGGCACTAGTCATTCTACAATTCTTAAACCGACGATTTTTTTTATTGTGATATTTGGTAATCAAATCCAGTTTAACAGATGTCAATCGTGATGTCTCCGCCATTTTAGCATCCAATTCGAGAGGTCCTGCCCCGGGAATTTGAACGAATGCAGCAGGGCTGCCCCTAGCCGGAGTCTCACCACCTACCCACCTATCCTAGACCAGTCTCCTCCCGAGGTCTCTTACTTTCAGATGCCACCGCAAGACGGCAGCGCCAAGCTGGCACCCCCCCACAAATGGGGAATCATACTGCAAGTATAGGCCTAAAGCAAAAGAGACAAAAGGTTCCTGACCAGTAGAAAACCCTCCAGGGGGGGGTGAACCCCCACCTTCGCAGGACGCGCGGCAGGAAACCGAGGCGTGGGTGGCTTTCTTCACTGTTTGATAGCCTTAGGAGGTGGACGTGCTGGCCTCTGTCCGCCCTTCCGAGCGGCAACTGTCTCTCCCTTAAAAGGTAGGTGTCTGTTGTATGAGAACCTCGTACCCTAACCTATCCTTCCTCCTTCCCCATGATAACATCCCATCCTTCCCTCCTATCCGTACAGAAAGAAATCCTATCCACCGATCCTTTGTTTGTTTCCTCTCCCATCCTCCTGCCCTCCGGCGTGCCCTCGTGGCGGCCTTGCCCAAGACCGTCTCCCCTCACCTGAGCGCAGTCTCTCTCTCCATAATGTCTAAGTGCTAACCGTTTATAACTAGCAGTCATAGCCAAATGTGTAATTCCTATAAGACTTATTGCTACGTCCATTAGTAGAAATAATCTGTATAAGTCAAATAGTGCAGTGTAAGGAATTAGCTAAGTGGATTAGCGTATCTGTGCATATTAACTAGTCTTTAATTGTCGTAAATTTCCCTTTCAGGGACGAGAGTACATTTGCTGAGCTTCCACGTAATCTGGTTACGAAACCGGATATCGTACACATTCCACTCCATAACAAGCCCCTTGCAGCTTCAAGCTCCAGCGGTTAGCCACGGTTAACCAGAAAATTTATGTATCCGTTGTGCCTTCTTAATTGTAAATAGAAGTAAATACATTATTGCCGGTATTCAGTGTCTATATGCCGCTGGCGACCTCCCACTTCCCTTAATTATATAAATTAGGATATACGTTTGCTAATAATAAGTACTTATGTGCAAAGGCAGCGTAAAATCTTAAAACTGGCGACCGAAGCCAAGATTCCGCTAAAATATTAGTTGGTTAATTCCTTTTGTTTTTAAAGTAAATATTTCCCCTTTTCTGATCTTTGGTGGAACTGAAGACGAACCTTAACTTCATTTTTGAGTAAATTATATTATAACTGGAGTTGGAATCGTGAAAGCAAAACAGCCAAAAAAACTTTAATATTTCGTTAAAATCTCTCGTAAGTGTTAACAAGGAATTTGCATAATAATAAACAGGGCAGATAGGAATAAATTCCCGCTAACGTTCGTAATCATAACGCAAAAACGATCACTGTGTTTAACGTTCATTTTTACATCCTAAAGTGTAAAAGTGAGTGCGTTGGTTTGTGAAATAGTGTCGTTTAAAATCCCGCGGAAGGGTGTATGTGTGTGTGCACGCACGCTGCTAGCTCGCAGGGCAGCCAACCGTCACGTGTTTAAACGACTTTCCATAACGAGTTACAATATCGTTCATAAATAGTAACGGAAATCGTCGTGTTAGGTTGTTCTTATTGTATTTAATGAATGTAAATATCCAGTGGGATTTCAAAGTAATTATGATTTAAGATTTTTTTTTTTTTTCTTTTACGGGACTTAGTTTTGCACAGTTGTAAACAGAGGGTAAACCTGGGAAAGTCTAGCCCCACACACACGTAAACGTAACCCCGAGCGGAGACACGGGTGTTTTGTTTGTTTGTTTGTTTTTCTCTTTCGAGCTCCGACTTTACGTGTTTATGTTAATAGGGCAAACCTTTTTTAGTGTGAGGAGAAGGTAAATAACGGTATATGCTTTGTTACTTTGTAATTTTATTTTTTTTTTCTCTTTCTCACTTAAGTGTTCTAGACATGTGTAAATGGTTGGGAAAGGAATAATTCCTGTGCGGTGGTGCTAGATCGTTCAGGTTAAGTTTCATATCATTATAATGTGGTGGATCTTTCTAAACTATTGGGAGACATAATTCATTATTTTAAGTGAAGGGATTAGTTATTGGGGATAATCATCTCTAGTGAAGCAAAATTAATTAGCGTTTCATTGTGATTGCCAGCTAAACCAAAACAATAGCAGTTTTCCTACGCAATCTTGTAACTTACGCTTAACCGCCCCCCCCCCCCCGGGGGCACCCCCCCGGGGGCAATTTAAAGTTGTGTTATTTTTAGACGTTTGTTTACCTTTGGAGTTTTTATTGCTCCTTTAAACAGACAGCCACAACTACAAACCCTAATTTTAATAGCGTAGCCTAGGGATCATCCTCGCTTTGATTCCTGCCGTAGGTCTATTATTCTAGCTAGCCTAGGGGATCATCCATCGCTTTGATTCCTGCCGTAGGTCTATTATTCTAGCTAGCCTAGGGATCATCCATCGCTTTGATTCCTGCCGTAGGTCTATTATTCCTAGCTAGCCTAGGGATCATCCATCGCTTTGATTCCTGCCGTAGCCCATTTTTCCTAGCTAACTTCAGGATCACCCATCTTTGTGAACCCTGTTTACGGCTTAGTGCCATATAGCTTACAGGTACACCTCTTGCTGTGTATTCCTGTCATTTGCGCACCTCGACAGTGTAGTCTTTTCCAGGTACAATTATTGGTCGTGGTGCCACTTTGCACCGCTTATCTGTTATCCTTCCTGCTGCAGACTTCTGCTTTGGCCAGAGTGTCTTTCCCTTCCGTGCAATTGCTTGCATGGCCAACACCCCCCTTACAAATTATTGTTGAGGGTGATCCAGTAGTCATTTCAAAGAAATTATTCAAAATGCCCACCACTGAGATCCAGGCTATAATGGAATTGGGAAAGAGGCTCGGATATGATGGAACAGAATTGCAAGAATTTGTCCGAGAAACCCAGGCCGAAAGCCAGGGATCGAAGGCAAGAGGAGAGAGAAAGAGAGAGGGAACGGCAGGAGCATGAATTAAAGATGCAGGACAAAGCCATTGAATTAGCCCAGCTCCAATCCTCACAAGCTCCACCTAATGGTACTCCGCTACCGGGGCCCTGGCTCTCCATCCTTGCCTGTCCCAATACTCATCCTCAGTGGGACGATAAGGATCCGTAAGGTGGCTACACGAAGTGGAGTCAGTGTTCCAGACATGTGCTGTGGCAGGGGAATGAGGCCCTACTTCTGGCCAAGCATATGCAGGGAAAAGGGAAGGCTGCTCATTCTGCCTTACCCGTTGATCGACAAGGAGATTTTGGGGCTGTCCGGAAGGCGTGATAGAGGCTTACAAGCTGAGCCCAATGAACATTGGCGCCGTCAGTGGCGTGGGCAAGTTAAGCCCTCCACACAACCTTGGGCTGACTGGGCTTTTCAGAAGGATAGGCTCTATACCCTCTGGCTTGGGGCTGCGAAGTGCACTACCATCGAGGACCTCCACGAGCTTGTCAAAATTGAGGATTTCCATAGGCATGCCCCACCAGAGCTCTCTCTCTATATTACCGAGAAGAAGCCAACAACCTTTAGGGACTTGTTGCGAGTATGCCGATGAATACGAACTCGTCGGCATAACTCAGGGTCCCAGCGCACTGCGCCACCCCCTGCCACTGCTCTGGCTGGCAAGTCTAAGCCCAAGCAAAAACCATCTTCTTCCGCCAAGTGCAACCTCGGTGGCAAATCCAACCACACTGACGCAGACTGCCCGACAAATCAGTCAACACCAGCGGCTGCCCCTTCAGATACGAGCCCTCAGTCCAAACCCAAGGGTAAAGGGCCAAAAAGGAGTTTTGCCAAAGCATACTGTGAGGTTTGCAAGGTCTACGGCCACACTAAGAACTACTCGCAGTGCCCTAGCCGAACCTCAGCTCAAAACCCAGTTGTCCTCTCCATCGCTACTCAGGGCGCATCGCGGGGGCGGCCTGCAGAAGGGGAGATCACCGTAGCCCCACTTGAAGGAGGCACCCCTCCACAGTTGGTCCGGAGCATTCGAGGATCCAGGTTCAGATGTTTCCCTAATCTTGTGGCACCAGGTACCCTGCTGGCGCCCAAGTCCGGCAGGATGAGCGTATGACTGTCCGGTGGATTGAGAGAGTCACCAGGGACCTACCACGGTCGTGTTGAGAGTGACGACGCCCCAGCTCAGCCAAGAGTGCAGGCTTGGAGTCCACGATTTGATTAGGCCGTGAGGGCTACGACCTGCTCCTGGGTAGGGACCTCCTGGAGGGAGTGCAGCGTGTGCCCTTAAGGTGCATGACAGCAGCTGAGCCTGAGCCTGAGCCTGACCCCGAACCTTTGGATATAGCACCTGTAGAAGGTGACAAGTGGCTTGCTGGCATTGACCTGGGAGAATTAACCTGGCTAAAGGAGGAGGATCAAGAGCCCTCGTCTCCCAGCCATGAGTCCGAGCCTCGTACACAAGACCCTACGTCTGCTTACCACCTCCGTGGATAGCTCTCCACCAAGCACCAGCTCAGGGGACCCAGGAGGCACCAGTGAGGCTCCCGTCACCCCAGCCACCCTAAGGAGCAGGACCGAGCTCATCCGTTACCAACAGTTGGATGATTGACCCTTAACCCTTACCCCCCCCCTCGGAGGCAGCCTATTTGGATGAAGCAGAATAGTGAACCTCTCTAAGGAGAACTTCTTGTTGAAGGATGAGGTGCTCCTCAGAGTCACCCGAGGTGACCCACGAACCCGCTGAAGTGCTACACGGCAAGTAGTTGTTCCCCGTAACCTTAGATTAGCTGTGTTGCGCATGGCCCATGAGGGACTGGGAGGACACTTTGGTGTTGAAGCGCACTACCCAGCAAAGTCCAGCGTCAATTCTTCTGGCCAGGCCATGCCCAAGAGTGTTAAGGCTTATGTAGCCTCCTGTTTGCCCTGCCAGGTCGCTGGGAACCCAAACCAGGTAGTGCCAAGGGCGCCTCTCCAGCCCATCCCTTCAGCGGGCATCTTCCATGATGTCTTGGTAGATTATGTGGGTCCCATGCCACGGAGTAAACGTGGAAAGGTTGTTACCTACTGACGATGATTGATCGGTTCACTCGATACCTGGAAGCCGTTCCAACCGAAGTGAAGGGCCAACGCCCGCCACGCTGTCAGAGGACTGACCCAGTTCTTTTGTTAGGTTTGGTTTCCATGCCACCATTCAGTAGGACAAGGCTCCACTTCATGGCAAAGGAGTTTAAGGAGGCGATGGCCTCCCGCCATGGCATTCGCCAACCGGACCTCTACAGCCTACCATCCAGAGAGCCAGGCCTTGTGGAACGCTCCCACCAGACACTGAAGACGTCTTGACCAAGTTGGGAGAGACTGGCTCCCCTGACTGGGAGGAAAATTTGCCCTACGCTCTGTTTGCCCTCCGCCAGGCACGTTCAGAAACCACCGGGTACAGTCCTTTGAGCTTGCTATATGCTCACTCCACACGTGGCCCCCTATATACTCTACGAGGCTTGGGAAAAACCCCACCAACGGCCTCCTGGCTGGAAGAGCTGCCAGACATACAGGCTAAATTACGGGTTGCATGGGATGTTGCCAAAGCTTCAGAGACGGTGGCGCAGAGTAGTATGAAGAGTCGGGTGGATCGGGAGACTCAAGACCGGAGTTTTGAAGTGGGAGACCAAGTTCTGGTTCTCCGCACTGGAGAGCGGAGGCCTCTAAGCACAAGGTTCATGGGCCCCTACAAGATTCTGGAAAAGAAGGGCACATTAAACTATCTAGTGGATTGCGGCACTATAGGCGGGCTAAGTGGCTCCACATCAATCTCCTTAAGCCCTACCACCAGAGGGGCGAAATGGTGGGGACAGTCACCCAGGTTTCCTCACCCCAGAGTAATTCGGAGGTCCTAGCCAATTTTGAACTGATCACTCCTGCACTAGATACGGCGAAGAGAAATGACATCAGGAATTACTCCTTCAGCATCCACAGGTCGTGCGGGACACGCTAGGTAGCACCCAGCTCTTGGAGCACAAGATTGAATTGCTTGAGGAACCAGCCCCATTCGGCAAAATTATTACCGGCTTAACCCCCAGCGGGCGGAAGGAGGTGGCGGCACAGGTTAAACTACAACTCGACTTGGGTCCCATTGAGGAGAGTGAGAGCCCTTGGGCATCCCCTGTAGTCCTGGGTGCCAAAGGAGGGGGGAGGAGACCGACTCTGCATTGACTTTCGCAAGTTGAATGCAGTGACCAAACCGGAATCCTACCCGCTCCCGCGCATCGAGGATTGTTTGGAGAGCCTAGGCGAATTCCCATTCCTAAGTAAGATAGACCTAGAGAAGGGTTACTGGCAGGTACCATTGGCCAAGGAGTCACGGCCCCTGACTGCATTCATTACACGGGACGGGCTTTACCAGTGTCGGGTGATGCCTTTTGGTCTACGGAACGCACCTAGCTGTTTCCAGAAACTCATGAACAAGGTGCTAGCAGGGATTCCTAATTGTGTGGTCTACCTAGACGACATTGTCATCTACTCCAAAAACGTGGGACGAACACCTCCAGACCCTAAAGAAGGTGCTGGGTGCACTCCAGAAAGCCAATTTGGTCATCAACCTGAAGAAGTGTACTTTGGGAGTGTCTGAGATCACATACCTGGGCCACCAGTAGGAGGGGGCAAAATAATGACCAAAGGATGCCAACATTCTTGCTATACAGAATATGCCCACTATCCTAAAAACTAAGAAGGAATGAAGCCCAACGGTTCCTTGGGATGGTGCAGTACTTTAGGAGATTTGTGCCAAACTTCTCCCAAGTAGCTGCTCCCATCACTGACCTATTCAAGGTGGGGATAACCAGTTACCGCTGTACAGAGGAGTGTCGGGAGGCCTACGACCATCTGAAGAGGGTCCTCATGAGTCGCCCGGTGCTCCGCACACCTGATTACTCTCAGCCTTTCTCAATAGCAGTAGACGCCAGCGATGTAGGGGTGGGTGCGGTCCTCCTCCAGGAGGAAAACCAGGTGCGTCACCCTGTCTCCTTATTTCTCAAAGAAATTGACCCAGCTCAGACGAGGTCAGTAACGGATCGAGAAGGAGCTACTTGGGCATGGTCTTAGCCCGTTAAAACATTTTGAATCCTACCATGCTGACCATAAGTTCCCCACTGACTGTCCTGACGGACCATAATCCTTTAATCTACCTCACTCCAGTTCCGTAACAAGAATAAGAGGCTCATGAGGTGGTGTATGGACCTCCAGGACTACAATTGGAAGGTTGAGCACATCAAGGGCACGGACAATAAGATGGCGCGATGTGCTCTCTCGGCATTAGTGCCCGATGCACAATGCCATGTATATATAGAACTTAGACTGTAGGTTGTATGAATGTTGTATTGTGCTTTGGTGGCCTCCCAGCTTCACGAACTGAGGAGACATCTTGGCCCCATTTTGTTTGTTCATGTATTTACCTCTGTCATTTTGGATGTATTGAGCCTTGGTGGTTTCCCCAGCTTCACAAACTGAGGAGCCATCTTGGCCCCATTTTTCTTTATTTATTTATTTGTTTTTATTTGTCCTCTATTTTAATATTTTTTTTATTTATGACATTTGCTTTGTTTTGCTTTAGTTAGCGTCATGCCATTATTTGTTCCTTGCTTAGGTTCCATATGAACTCAATGAAAATTGTTTTCATGCATGTCGCTGTGCTGGGTCAATGTTGAGTTAAACTAGTAATACATGCCATGTTGTCAAGTTACTGCCTAGTAGCCCACTTGTTTTTTTAATTGGCACTTAAAGTTAACCTCGGCAATTTATTTTAAGAGATTTTGACCCTAGATGCAGAACTTAGCAATTAGTTCATTTGTGGTGAGGCTTGCTAGGTGTGTGGGGGACACAGAGTCGAATGGCTCCAGACCTTGCTTGCAGAGTTCTTGACCCGTTGAAGGACAAAATCTTGCTAAAATGGGGGGCTGTCATCGTGATGGTCCTCCGCCATTTTAGCATCCAATTCGAGAGGTCCTGCCCCGGGAATTTGAACGAATGCAGCAGGGCTGCCCCTAGCCGGAGTCTCACCACCTACCCACCTATCCTAGACCAGTCTCCTCCCCGAGGTCTCTTACTTTCAGATGCCACCGCAAGACGGCAGCGCCAAGCTGGCACCCCCCAAATGGGGAATCATACTGCAAGTATAGGCCTACAGCAAAAGAGACAAAACGGTTCCTGACCAGTAGAAAACCCTCCCACGGGGGGGGTGAACCCCCCACCTTCGCAGGACGCGCGGCAGGAAACCGAGGCGTGGGTGGCTTTCTTCACTGTTTGATAGCCTTAGGAGGTGGACGTGCTGGCCTCTGTCCGCCCTTCCGAGCGGCAAACTGTCTCTCCCTTAAAAGGTAGGTGTCTGTTGTATGAGAAACCTCGTACCCTAACCTATCCTTCCTCCTTCCCCATGATAACATCCCATCCTTCCCTCCTATCCGTACAGAAAGAAATCCTATCCACCGATCCTTTGTTTCCTCTCCCTCTCTGCCCGCTCCGGCGTGCCCTCGTGGCGGCCTTGCCCAAGACCGTCTCCCCTCACCTGAGCGCAGTCTCTCTCTCCATAATGTCTAAGTGCTAACCGTTTATAACTAGCAGTCATAGCCAAATGTGTAATTCCTATAAGACTTATTGCTACGTTCCATTAGTAGAAATAATCTGTATAAGTCAAATAGTGCAGTGTAAGGAATTGCTAAGTGGATTAGCGTATCTGTGCATATTAACTAGTCTTTAATTGTCGTAAATTTCCCTTTCAGGGACGAGAGTACATTTGCTGAGCTTCCACGTAATCTGGTTACGAACCGGATATCGTACACATTCACTCCATAACAAGCCCCTTGCAGCTTCAAGCTCCAGCGGTTAGCCACGGTTAACCAGAAAATTTATGTATCCGTTGTGCCTTCTTAATTGTAAATAGAAGTAAATACATTATTGCCGGTATTCAGTGTCTATATGCCGGCTGGCGACCTCCCACTTCCCTTCATTAATTATATAAATTAGGATACACGTTTGCTAATAATAAGTACTTATGTGCAAAGGCAGCGTAAAATCTTAAAACAGAGTATGGTTCCCTACACCTCTTTCTGGCTCTAGAGCAGTGTTTCCCAACCTGGGGTGCTAGCACCCCCTGGGGGTGCTGAAATCAATTATTGGGGGTGCTGGGAAGCGATACACACATGACGGTAAAATATCACTTCCTAGCAAGGTGTGACCAGTTCTGCAGTACACGTTCGGTACTTGTTTGTATCTGACATGAGAGCGGCGAGACTGTGGGAGCCAGACAGTAGCACTGTAGTTGTTCAGTAGCAGTGCAGCAGAGCAGTACAGCTCCTACATATTTGAGTTTCGTCGGCATATCTAAGACTATCTTTGATTTCCAGTAATACCTTTAAGTCCACTGGAAAGTATTCTCTCTCTCTCTCTCTCTCTCTCTCTCTCGTCTCCTCTCTCTCTCTCTCTCTCTCTGTGTCGCTTCACATTATTATCTGTAAAAGTAATGACGTTTTTCAATACTAATGTATTGAAAAACTAAAATCTTGGAACCCTGGTATCAGAGGCGATGGGCTTCGTAGCACGTGGGTAGGCTATGTTTTGAATCAGTGTGCATGTTGTCATTTCGCTTATTATTTATCCTGAATTAGATATATTACAGTTAACTGGTTGTTTTATGTTGATTCTTTATCTGAAATGAATATGTCGACCTTTTCCGTGATAGTAAGAAGTATAAGTGTGCATGAATTGAATAATAATAATAATAATAAAACGAAGTTAGCCATCAGTATGTAGGGTACACACACACGTTCACTCTTTACAAGTTTTCAATGTATACAACACATTTGGAACATACACACCACATGCAGGGTTTCAACTTTAGGTAAAAATACCCTAAAATAGAGTAATCAGATCTCCTTTCACTAGTTTAGCTCAAATCAAGTGGGAGAAGGTAGGAATCAGTCTGCACAGATGGTGCCCCAGCCATGCTGGGAAATAAGTCTGGATTTGCTGCTCTAGTGAAGGAGAGGGTACCAGATATCATTACGAAGCACTGTGTACTCCATCGCCATGCTTTGGCGGTAAAGACATTGCCATCTCATTTCAAAGAAGTTCTGTCCGTTTGTGTTAAAGTTGTCACTTACATCCGGGGACGTGCTTTAAACCACAGAGTGTTCAAGTTATTTTTGTGAGATGGGAGTGAACATCAGGTGCTTCTCTTCCACACTGAAGTGCGATGGCTATCCCGTGGAAAAATGCTGACACGTATTGCAGAGCTCGCTGATGAGATTGAAATATTTCTTTGAGAGTATCAAAGTGATTTTGCTGAAAATTTTGAGGACGAAATTTTCATTCTCTCCCTCTCCTACCTGGCAGACATTTTCGGTCATCTGAATGATCTCAACTTGTCCATGCAAGGCATGTTTGCTAATAATATTGATTGTACGTACAGAGAAGGTAGAAGCCTTCAAGAAGAAAATATCACGTGGAAGCGTCGAATCCAGGGAGGAAATGTGGGAAGCTTTCCTATCCTGGATGAAAAACATGGAGACAAGACAATCCAGCCAATGCTTGTAGAAAAAAATATTATTGCTCACCATCTCACTCCTAGAGACCACTATGGCACAATACTTTCCCATGGATCATTCATTTCCATAATGGCTACAGCAGTCCCTTCTTGGCAGATATGGATGATGATGATAACCTAAAGGAGGAGGTTATTGATCTGCAGGTGAACCAGGGTTGTCAAACAAAATTTCGCACACTACTAGCTGTCAGTTTCTGGTGTGATCAGTTGGTAGCATACCCTGGATTAGCAAAGGCAGCACTGGAAATGATCATCCCAATCCCAACTACCCACCTCTGTGAAAAGGCTTTCTCCACCATGCTCCAAATCAAAACAACTGCCCGGAACCGACTTCAAATTGGGTTGCTTCATGATATGAGGGTGGCTCTGGCCAACACAAAGCCTCGAATTGAGAAACTAGTTGCATATAAGCAACAGCAAAAATCACATTGATGTATGTACAGTATGATTGATTACCCAGTTGTACATATTTGAATCCGTATGCAATTTAATTTTTTTCTCATTTTTTTTATTTCTTTTATAAACAATATTGGTATTTTGTGTAGTTTTAAGGAATGAACAAAATAAAATTGATCAAGCAGTTACACTTCACATTCCTTTATCCTTCTAGTTTACCTAGTAATAAGATATTAATAATTAAGATAATTAGGGGTGCTGGACTGTTTACACATGACAACAGGGGGTGCTAGGGTTGGAAAAGGTTGGGAAACACTGCTCTAGAGGTACATTTCCAATCTCAGTGAGACCCTCCACATTTGACGAAGGTATTTAATCACTGCTTGTTGAAACAAACGGGAACGTGCCTAGATTGTTATATATATATATATATATATATATATATATATTATATATATATATATATATATAACGTTCTAAGATATGGCGATTACTATAGTAGATAACATCAGCCGTGCATTTGATGTCTAAGCCAGTCCAGTACCTTACGACACTCCTGATTGGCTGTTGATAAGCCAATCACAGGGCTGGAAGCTTTCAGTCTGTCTCGAGAGTTCACGTAGGCAGAATGTATGTTCCACCTCTCCTTAGGGACACGCCTTTAGTATCTATCAGGAGAGGTGGAACATACATCCTGCCTATGTGAACTCTCTCGTAAGACTGAGAGTTTCCAGCTCTATGACTGGCTTATCAACAGCCAATCACGAGCGTCGGAAGGGACTGGCCTAGACATCAAATGCGCGGGTGATGTGAATCTACTATAGTAACTCAAACAATAGAAGACTTTAAGGAGGAGGAAGTACAGGTCAGGTGGTCCTTAAAATACATTTATTGCGACGTTTCAAAAAACAAAGGTTCAATTTTCAAGCTATGAAGACAAAAAACAATAAAATCAAAAGCACTAAAATACAAATACAAGACATGATACATTATAAATAACACGATTAAAACTTGTAGCAGAACCAACCATCAAGAGAGAAAGGAGGACAGAAGTCAGAAGGAACAAACCAGAAAGGACAAAAGGCGACAGATCACGTAAGATAAAGAGTTGTCGAGGAAGACTGCTAAGTGTTCCATTGAGGAACAAGCTGTTTAATAAACAAGGACTCTGGGATTGTCAATAGTTTTGAAAAGTCGCAATAAATGAATTTTAAGGACCACCTGAGATGTATTTCCTCCTACGCAGTGTTTCTCAACGTGGGCCATATGGCCCCCTTGGGGGCCATGAGATTTTTTCAGGGGCCACAAGGCAAAATTTGAAAAATGGGGGCCACAGAAAATTTAGGACCCACAAAATATATAAATGTGTAATATTTTGAAATAAATCATTTATATGCTTGAGTTTAGTTTGAAAATCATTCAATTCAATATACCAGGTAATTTTTGCAGACAGTGAAATATTCAATAATCTCTTCACTCTCTCTCTCTCTCTCTAGCTGGCAGAGTGGTAAAAGGCTGAACTATGACCCTTGGACAAAAACCATTAACTCTCTCTCGCTCTCTCTCTCTCTCTCTCTCCCTTCTATCTCCTCTCTCTAGCAGGCAGAGTGGTAAAAGACTGAACTATCAAAGATTATGCTGATGGTAAACTTCCGAACGACAACCATTTTTCCAATTAATATTGGTATTTGATTCATGCCTGAAATTAGTGTTTTGAGTACATGGTACTACTCAAACTAGAACCATTAATATACCTTCCCTAGGCGTATTAAGGTGATGGGGGGGGGGGGGGGTAAGATCTCAGAGTTGGCATGGAGGGGCCACAACAACTTGCACTGGATTGAAGGGGGGCCACCACCAGAAAAAGGTTGAGAAACAGTGGACTCTTCTTGTATTATCTATAATTATTATATAAATGTATTAATTAAAAAAAAAAAAAAATTTTTTTAAATAAAATTTTAATTAAAAATTTTAAAATTATATAGTTATATTCTTAATATTTAACATTCATAAACATAGACAGCAAATGCTGGACTACGAGAGAAAAGTTCAGAACCATTTCGATGTCTCTTCACACTTACCACATGATAACGACAAGAAGCTGCCTGTTTGAAACGGATGCCGATTATCAGACAGACAGATCCGGAAAGATTCTTTTAGACATATGAATGAGCACAATCGTTTCTTATGCGGATAAAACCGGCAACAGTCAGCATCACGATTTTATTTTTTTTTTCTCCTTCCACGTTGTTTTCGTCGCTAACGTTGTTGGTGATGACGTCCGGAGGAATTGCTTTTAAGCAGATGTACGTCAGCAGAGGCACTAGAAGCAGGAAGATGGCCTCATCACTTAAGTAGATTGAGTAAGGACGTTTCCTTCCTTTCAAAATAATGAGTACGCTCTTGCATGCGAAACACTATTCTTCAGTCTCTTGCAGAGGAATTGTTCACACACACACATTATATATATCTTATATATATATATATATATTATATATATATATAGTATAAAAATATATAGGTATATTATTTATATATATATATATATATAAATTGCGTATAAAAACATATAGGATATATATATATATATATATATATATATATATATATATAGATATATATATGTATGTATAAAATATATAGTTACATGAGATATATATATAGATATCTTATTATCTATATATATATATATATAAAATGCGTATAGCATATATATGTATATATATATATATATCTATATATATATATATATATATATATATATATAACTATATATATATATATATTGCAACACACACACCTTCCTTTTTTGTTTCCAAATGAATCTGAGAGAATCCATTTCATCCCATTATTTCCACTGAAGTGTTTGGTCAGCAGCGCAGAAACATCGAGCAAGAAGGTGGCGAAGTTGAGCGTCGCGATCTCTCTTAAGAGGAGCGTCTTGGTTTGTTTATTTACTCTCGTTTTTTTTTTTTTTTTTTTTTTTTTATCGTCCTTTAATTCCTATGATAATAGGTCTGTTTGTTATGATGGCGTCGATGCTGATTGTTTTGTCACAACTCTGTTTTTGTCTGTGAGTTAATCGACGGCTCTTCGTCAGTGTTCACTCAAGTTGAGTTTCGTAATAGCTAACGTTATTAAAACACTCATGTGTGATTGCATGAGGCTTAACGCGGAGAGCTGCGCATAAATCCGATTCTGTACGGAAGTGTCGTTACCCAGGGCTGTTTCATTATTGCTTGAAGGTTACCTGTCGTTACTTGGGTAAAATTTGAAGGCTTGGATGTCCTCTGGAGCATATCATCCAGGAGCACCACATAAAGAATCGTATTCATAATCATCGGTGTTCTACCCTTAAAATTGATAAGAGAACAGTTTTCTCCTATACAGTATATACTACCTCTTCGTTTTATATAAAGAACTCCATTTGACGTTTTCGTATTCCCATTGTTTCCGTTTTGTTCATTCTTACGTCAGTTCCTTTAATAGCTTTTCGTTTAATACTCACCCAGTAGTTTTATTTATTTATTTGTTTTTTGTCATCGTTATTTAGTTTTTCCTTTTTTCCGCAGTCCCTCTACTATTACTTTCAGTGTGATTTGATATGCTTATCAGACCTTCTACAGACCTTGAAAGTCACATTACAATAGCATTTGATATCTTTACAGTATTAGTTCTCGATATCAGTTTCTGACTCTTAAAAGGATTTTATCAGGAGATTTGATTTTCATCTCTACATCCCTAATAAAACTCAGTACATGGGACTTTTGCCGCATTTCCGCCGTCATTTACAATCTTTTATCATTTTTATTCGTGTTACTCCCGCAGTTTTAGCTTCCACAGTCTCTCTCTCTCTCTCTCTCTCTCTCTCTCTCTCTCTCTCTCTCTCTCTCTCTCTCTCTCTCTCTCTCTCTCTCTCTCTCGTGTAAATTGTGGCGCACTTCCCTCACTTATTAGTGTACCCGCGTTCGATCCTTGGCGGGATGTGGATGATTTGTACAGGACCTTCATTCTTGAGGTGATCGTCAGTCCTTACATAGAGAAGACATTCTTCAGATTTCATTCTCTCTCTCTCTCTGGGGATGGTTTTTTTTTCAGCTTCTTAAATTTGTGTAACTGCCCTGCAACACATTCTTGGTCCCGCACGAGTCCTGTTGTACACCATTTGCCATAACCGATCAGAGTTATGGCAAAAAGACCTAAACTTGGTCTTTTTGTAACTTCTTTTAATTTTTTTTAAAACCTGTAATTTTGCAATTTAACGTCTTTAATAGCTTGTTAAACATCTTTTGTTTTGACATCTTTATAAATTCTTGTCACAGTTTTTAACTTGAATATTCTTTCAACTTTCTGCATTGTTTCCCATCTTCTCGCAAGGAATCTTTTTATAATATCTGGAATGGAATTACTTAAACTCCACACTTTTCTCACATACGATACTCTCCGACTATACTCTCTTTTTTTCCATCTGTCCATCCGCCTTTGGTGTTTGTGCGTGGTGAAACTGCATTCCGGGCTTTAAATAATATCCTATTTCGAATGTTAACGGTGTAATTCGCATACAGTAAATTATTAAAACACTTTTCAGTTGCAAATGTACACCCAGATGTCCCTTTATTTACCTAAAACTTACACATAGCGTAACTATTGAAAGCCCGGGACGCAGTGTTACCATGGGCGACCACCACAGGCGGATGGACAGATGGAAAAAAACTGAGTATAGCGTTTACCAGGAATGCGAAATCACCCTTCCTTCCTTGGACACCCAGGCTGGTTTCACTAACGCGGCCAAGTGACGTCCTGGACTAATTTCGTAGGGATCCTTACCCTGGTTTACTCCGTGGGGGGGTGGGGGGTAATGCCCTCAGTCCGCCTTAAATTGTTCACTGTAGTCATTACTTAAGGGTCTCTGTAGCGTCCCTTTGCCCCAAGCTACAACCTCTTGGTTCCTTTTGCTGCACCTCCGTTTATGTTCTCTCTCTCTCTCCTTATGATTGATTCAGGTGCAACTACGAGTTCAAACCTTCTCACTGTAAATTTCCGTTTAAGCTCTGAATGACCTTATAGGTCCCAGTGCTTGGTCTTAGGCCTAAAATCTTTTTTCTATTTTATTCTTACCTTGGTTTATGAAAAAATTGCCGAAGAAGAATCAACGACACCCCTTCATTAGAGAGAGAGGGAGAGATTTTAGAAGCGTAGCGAAAATTGTTGATACGCTATCAAAAATTTTCATAAGCTAATTTTTTTTTTTTTTTAAGTTTACCGAGCGGTTTTTCATTTAGGACGTGGAGATGGTAAACCATCTGTTCTGGTAGGACTCGTAAAGATGGAAATTGATATGGGTCACTTTATAATCAGTTACTTCATATTTTTTGTTCATTCAGCGCGGCATGTTGTTCGTGTTGATAACCTGGAATGGCTTAAGACGTAGGTAAATTCTCATGGAGGGAGAGAGAGAGAATATTTTGCCATTCTTTTAGTCCATTTTTAAACCTTGGAGGAATAAACCCACCTTATAGGCGCTGGGCAGCGGCCTTCCCTTGGCAGTAACCTGACATTTTGTTTCTAGCATGTTTCTTTGATAGACTTACAAGTATTTTCTAAACCAATTTTTTTATTTCTTAACTTAAGTGTGTCTGTAAAGTAAATAATTTTCTCCAGATATTTCCAATCTTGAGCCTTTTGGCTTTTGATGAGTCTACTACAGAAACGTGTTATCTTTCTGTTGCGTCTTTTGGGATGAGGTTCCTAGTCACATACCCTCCTCCTCCTCCTCCTCCTCCTCCTCCTCCTGCCTCCTCCTCTCCTCGCCTCCTCCTCCTCCTCCTCCTCCCACCAAGGTCGAATAACTGCCAGGTACATTGCTGTAAACGGTAATAAGGGCAGGAAAGGGTTCATGGGGAAAAGTGCTTCAAGTTTCAATCTCACTCAACGTCCTTACCAAAGAAATTCTTTTTTCTATTTTCACTTCATTCCCGTAAGGGGTTGTTGGGGTGGGGGGTTAATGCTGTCAATGCAGGCTTTACTAAGGTTCTTTGCAGCGTTCCTTCGGTCCCTAGATGCAACCTCTTTCATTAATTTTACTGCACCTCCATTCAAATTCTCTCTTCCATCATGCTATCCACCCTCTCTTAACAGTTGCATCATAGTGCAACTACGAGGTTTTCCTCTGGTTACATCTTTCGAACCTTTCGACTCCCAGCGCTGATTGACTTCATAGGTCCCACAGCTTAGCCAGTGGCCTAAATTATATTCTATTCCTATTGTCCCGTAATATTATAAAGAAATGGAATTTTTATGGCTGGGATTTTATGGACGCCTTTTGCGCGTGAGAGTGACCCAGTCTTTGGTTTGTGTCTGGAGTTATCAAGTGAAAGACCTTTGTGAAGCGAAGAGGTTTAATAGTGAAGGACTGTTAGTGCAGCCCCTCCTGCCCGGCCACCCCGGGGACGACGAGAATCGTGTCGTGAAATGTTGGTGGCCTCCCTGGAGCTCTCTCTCTCTCTCTCTCTCTCTCTCTCTCTCTCTCTCTCTCTCTCGGGCGCACATGCATGCAATATATATATATATATATATATATATATGATATATATATATATTATATATATATGTGTGTGTGTGTGTGTGTATAAAGTGTGTATTATTTATATGTATGTATGTATTTATGTATGCATGGGTATAACAAACACTGAGTGGAAGAAAAGAAAGTAATCCCTAAAAGGCCATTATCAGAAGTGACCCTTTGGCTATCCGTCAACGAATCCACAAGTGAAAGTAGCTGACGCCTTCAGGGACAAGCCATAGCAACAATTAGAAGTGGTGTAAGTTTACAGTGGTACAGTGTCGCCCATGTTCTCTTGCTCTGTTCACGCATGGGAATGCTGGTCTACGGAAAAGAAACTTAGCAAGATCCCGCGATTCTGACATGTTCCAACATTATTATTATTATCATTATTATTATTATTTGGGAAAAACTCTCTAACGCGAGAGTATATATAATGTTCTAAGAGGTCCACAATAATAAAAAATGTTGTAAGTTCGTGTATAATTTAAAAACCCTTTACAAAGCTTTCGAACCCTTCCTTGGGTTCATCTTCAGTAAAAAAAAAAAAAAAAACGGGAAGGGTTAGAAAGCTTTGTAAAGGGTTTTTAAATTATACACGAACTCGCAACATTTTTTTATTATTGTGGACCTCTTAGAACTTATTATTATTATTATTATTATTATTATTATTATTATTATTATTATTATTATTATTATTATTATTATTATTATTATTATTATTATTTTGAAGAATAAAATGTCAGATTTAAGCGAATTGAGCTTATATATTAGCTTTTCTATTTTTCTTATTACTCGCTTCTCTGGCTCAGCGATTCTTCAAACATCACATTCAGCATTATTTAGATTTTTCCCAATATGAATATTGGCCAGTTATTAAGAAGTG
Source organism: Macrobrachium nipponense (assembly GCF_015104395.2). Taxonomy (NCBI): domain Eukaryota; kingdom Metazoa; phylum Arthropoda; class Malacostraca; order Decapoda; family Palaemonidae; genus Macrobrachium; species Macrobrachium nipponense. The sequence continues at coordinate 22,176,706 of NC_087211.1, read as the reverse complement.
TCGCTGAACCAGAGAATCGTGCAATGAGAAAAATAGAAAAGATAATATATAAGATCAGTCCGCTTAATTCTGCCGTTATATTCAGCGGAATTTGTTTAAAAGAGGGTCTTCTTCCTAAATATTATTATTATATTATTATTATTATTATTATTATTATTATTATTATTATTATTGGTCTATCACAGTCCTCCAATTCGACTGGGTGGTATTTATAGTGTGGGGTTCCGGGTTGCATCCTGCCTCCTTAGGAGTCCATCACTTTTCTTACTACGTGTGCCGTTTCTAGGATTACACTCTTCTGCATGAGTCCTGGAGCTACTTCAGCCTCTAGTTTTCCCAGATTCCTTTTCAGGGATCTTGGGATCGTGCCTAGTGTTCCTATGATTATGGGTACAATTTCCACTGGCATTTATTATTATTATTATTATTGGAGAAACAAATCGACAGTGATGCAAATGTTCATATATTTAAATTGAAAACTGTAAGGATAGCTTTCGGGAATCTGTTCAGTTCCCCTTGATTGAAAAGGGGAGCCGAACAGATTCCCGAAAGCTATCCTTACCGTTTTCAATTTAAGTACATTGACATCCCTGTGGATTTGTTGCTCCATTTGAAGACTCATGCTATGATGAGTATTTTTTAATTATTATTATTACAATGATAATAATAAAAGCTTAGAGTTATTATGCGAATCCAGAAAAGAGCAGCTCTGCATTATTCAAATTACTGAGCTCAAGACTTGAATGATTCTCCTTTCCTGTGTCGAGAATTTCTTGACGGAAGTTTTAAGCTCTACTTGTATTAGTTTTCACGGAGGGGTGTAGTGCCGTCAGTTTATCTCATGTGGTGGACTGTAGGCATTGATTAAGGTTCTTTGCAGCGGGCCTTCGGCACCAGGTTATAACACTTTTCGGTCGTTTTTCTGTACTTCCTTTCATATTCTCTCTTTCATCTTACTTTCCACCCTCCTAACAATTATTCTTAGTGCAACTGAGAGGTTTTCCTCCTTTTGCTCCTTTCAAAAATTTTGCTGTCAATTTCATTTCAGCACTGAATGACATCATAGGTCCCAGTGCTTGGCCTTTGGCCTAAATTCTATACTCAAATCATCTACTTGCTTTAGTGCGCAGGCGTGATTTGATATTCAAATGTGCTAGAGTTTTTCCAGTTCAAACTACCTCGAAGTAAGTTATTCTCCTTTCTTCTCATCTTGACTATTATTCTCTTCTGAGTGTGTTATATTGGCTAGCCCCGGGAGAACTACACAGAAAATGCCTTTCTGATCGTCCACACCACCCTTCCGGCCAACAGAAACGTTTAATACCCTGAAGCTGCACCGTTACGACAGGTATACTAGGTTTTTTTCCATCTGTCCACCCGCCTATATTGTTTATGTATGGTAACACTGCGTCCCGGGCTTTAGATTGCGACATTCATCTTACACACAACAATAATAACAATATCCTATTTCGAATATTAATGGTGTAATTCGCACACAGTAAA
>NC_087211.1:22145203-22172703 GCF_015104395.2 Macrobrachium nipponense | reverse complement strand
GTTCTGTACATCATTAGCACAGCCCGTTGTTGTATTAATGTTATTGTTTGCATTATAATTCGTCTTGATTTTTTTTATTGTGTTATTTGTCTCTGAACTTTGCCCTTGAATTTGCTTATTAAAATAACACTGAAAATTAGGATGGCAGCAGGACCTCAAAGAGGGATGGACAAATGAAATTACCGAAGCGCTGTATGACGTCACAGCAACTCTCGCGACCTCTCACGAAAATTAAGGAAATCAAGTGAATCTTCTTCGGTTCAACAACAGCAGCAGCAGCCACTCAATGGATGACTTTCAAATGGTTATCGCCAGCAGCCCTGAAGACGAACTCCAGTTCCTCTGCGTCAGATTTCCACCTTTCTGTAGGCTGATGGACGGAAAGATTTCAGGAGTCGGGAGAATTCATGAGAGTCGCTTTGTATACAGGCGTTGTGCAATGGAGGAGTTGACCGGGATGTGGAGGATATATCTGGTTAAAGGAAAGGTTCCAAAGAAATGGGTAAGAAATGTAGGGGCATAATATTGCATGATATACTTGCAAAGATTAAGGATGTGGGTTTGATTAAGAAAAACCAATAACAGACATATTAATGGGCAAAACATAGTATTGGTTGAGACAAAAGAAAGGTTATAAAAATCAAATTGTTTTTTCTCGAAAAAGAAATACAGAACATTTTAGATTGTAAAAATAAAATTTCTAAGTGGCATACAAGAGCAGAAGGATTAGTAATGGTGCGATACATAGGATGGTTGTTTAGAAAGTAATGTGTTAAAAGGGTATCAGCTGGTCTGATGGTGCTTACTGATGAAGTTATGGGCGAAGTCAGGGAAATGGTGGGAGATGTAGATGCACGTTCGAGGATAAGGAAATGATATGCGAAATGAATTTATAGGGAATGATATTTACCGAGTATTGTGTTAATTGGTAAAAGAGACCAGAGACTCACGGGAGATTTTCGAATGGTTTGTAATAGGAGGAAATTAAACAGTGTAAGCAAATAGTGAGGGTAAGAGTATCTGGGGGGGATGGGCCATCGAAAGATGTTATAGAGACAAAGAAAGAATGGAAGTGGTTGATTTGTATGGCTGTATGGGAGAAGATATAATGGCTGTTTCTCTGGAGCCATTATTAGAGGAAACAGCGTAATTTTAAAGGTACATATTCATACACACACATATGTATATATATTGTACATATAAAAATACGTTTTATTTATATTTATAATATTATATATATATATATATATATATATATGATATATATTATATATATATATATATATATATATATATAGATATTATAATTATATATACATATATATATATATATATATATATATATATTATAATATATAATATATTATGAAAACTTGTAATAGCCACAATGTCCTCTTAACTTCTCAAATTCTTTGCACTATTTTGGGTATGCTTGTCACTACAAAGCCGTGAGGTCCAACTTCAACGAAATTTGAAGAAATCTTGATGTCCGGTAGCGGGAAACGGACATCGGGATTTCTTCAAATTTCTTTGAAGTTGGAGCTCAAGGCTTTGTAGTGACAAGCATACCCAAAATAGTGCAAAGAATTTGAGAAGTTAAGAGGGCATTGTGGCTATTACAATTTCATATGTATCTGGTAAAAAATTATCAGTAGTTTCTACACACACACACACACACACACATATATATATGATGAGTCGGATCACATCACCATGATTCATATATACACATTAAGCTACAAATGCCCTTTAATATCTAATTCGCTCTACCTAGAATTAAAATATTTTCATATATGTTAACTGAAAGGGAATTTTTAGTTGATAGTAATGGGTTCCTAGGTTCGCGCCTGGGAGCCGACAAAATCATTATCAACTAAAAATTACCTTTCAGTTAACATATATGAAAATATATTAATTCTGAGGTAGAGCGAATTAGATATTAAAGGACATTTGTAGTTTAATGTACTATATATATATATTATATATTATATATATATATGTTTTTATATTTATATTTACATTTAAATAAAGACAAAATCCAAGAAGGAAAGTGAAACAATGGAGTACCGTTTCCACCCCTATCAAGTAGTGAACACAGGAGTTTCATTAGTGAAATTTATAGAGGGAGATATGCCCTTGGGTGATGCCTGGGGTCTCTTCTAAGCCACTATAGATTCTTTTAATTGTCTTAATCTACTTCATCTTTACCTTAAGGGTCAGAGTCATAGGCTCCATTGGAAAGGTTGATCATATTATCTTGTTGTTTTATTAGTGAAGATTCTGCCATCTGACATTTGTATCGACAGCTGCTCCTGTATAAAATTCGGGATGAGTTCTAATCCATGGTATGGTTTGTTATTTATATGATGGAAAATGACCTAACTATGTTGTCCATATCTAACTGAATGTTTATATTGCGTTAATCTTTCCAAGCTTTTCTGGTGAAACTGCTGTATGACTTATCACAGTCCCTATGGGGGATCTCATAAACCCCAGTCTTGGGAAATTGTTTTCTGATGAACATTAATTAAGGATTCCTTCAGTGTAGATAATAGGGTTGGGGGCCTAAGATTTGTGTGATCTTTCGCAAATAATCCACGTGAGGGATTATGATTTTGTTTGTATATTTTTCTTTTCTTTGTTTTCTGTGGGTTTGTAAAAAATGTTACCTGAGAATTTGCTCCCCAGATTTTCTTAACAAAGAACTTGAAACAATCAGAAATCAACTTATCTTGTTAAAATACCCCAAGCACACAATAGAAAAAGTCATACATAAATCAAAGAGCCTTTTTTACAATCCCACAGAAAAAAAGAAAAGGACAAATACACAAACAAAATCATGATCCCTCATGTGGATAATTTACGAAAGATCACACAAGTGTTAGCCCCCGAACCCTTTTTTCTTCACTTATCCAAATACACTGGGGAAATCCTTAATTAACGTTAGTTCAGCAGAAACCAGTTTCCAAAGACATTGGGGTTTATGACATCCCCTGTAGGGATTGTGATAAGTCATACTACGGTTTCACTGGAAAATCTCTCTCAGAAAGATTAATGCAACATAAACGATCAGTTGGATATGGACAACATAGTTCAGCAATTTTCCATCATGTAAATAACATGAGCTATACCATGAAGTGGAACTCATCCCGAATTTTATACAATAGCAGCTGTCGATACAAATGTCAGATGGCAGAATCTCCACTAATAGGATCAATCTCTCCAATGGAGCCTGGGACTCTGACCAGATAGACAACATCTTTCTTAAGACAGCAATGAAGTGGATTAAGACAATTAACAGAACCTATGGTGTCTTAGCAGTGACACCAGGCATCACCTAAGGGCATGTCTCCCTCCATATATTTCACCAATGAAACGCCTTCTGGCATTCACTGCTTGATAAGGGTGGAAGTAAGTCTAGCAAAATATAGTCCTTAGCTTTTAAACCAGTGTTTTAATGGGCCTTTTATACTTGAGACGTATCCTGTTTTAGCAGAAGAATTTATTTACAAGTGTATATATATAATATATATATATATATATATATATATATAGTATATATATATTATATATATATATATATATATATATATATATATGTGTAATATTAATTTTTGTGCACATCCAGTTTTTCCGAAGCTAAAAGCAATTTGTGCAAAGGGCTTCCTTCATTGGAAGGTTCCTGACATCCCCAGCCAGAGCAGAGATTTCCTCAGTAGCACCACCACAGTCTTCAGAGGAGCTGCTCGGGTTACGGTGGCCGAGGAGGCTTTTTCTCGCACGGCTTAATTTTATGTCTGACGCAGGAGACACCGGACCCCTTTGTTGACAAATATTCATTAATTGCTGAGCAAAGAGTGATTTCGCTGTGAATTCTTACCCTTGATTGTTCTCAGAAGCATTCGGGCAAGTCGGGGAAAGCAATCTGATGCCCTCTGTAACAAAACATGGAATGCAAAAGCAATGTTCTTCTGAGCTGTTGTTCTGTCATTGTCTTTTTCTCGTCTTGTCGGCTGAAGGTTCAAGCGTTAGGTGGATTATTTTAAAGAATCATTTACGGATTTTATCATGTGTATTGCGTGTATGTTTGCACTTGGATAATGTATGCGTAAATGCAAATAAAGAGAAGGGCAGAGAGTCAATCTTTTATATGCATTGAACTTTGTTCTTGGAATTTCATGACTGAGGGATTGATGGTCAAGACTCTCTCCTAATGAACTGGAATGAAAGTTATTCTTTGAATGAGCAAAGTTGAATGAAATAATGAATTGCCATATTATGTTCACCTTCTAGGTGCACTTATTCAGAACGCTTGAACTCTTAACCAAAAGGCGGCAGAAGCCAGAAGGTTTCAGAAATCGCTTGTAGCAATCCCTTTCTACCGTCTTCTGTTTTCTCGAGTCAAATTGAGCGTCACCCAAGGAAGGAAATCTACCTTGGAATCATTGCATTTGATTTGGGCATCGTCTGCGCTCGTCGCGTCCTCTCTGCTTTTAGAAGCCTTCCTGAGCTTACCGTTTGTTAGCGTTACATTTGCACTTGCAAATATTAACAGTCAAACTTCCCGAAAAAGCGTTGGATTATGGTGAGTTTCTCCTTAAATGAAGGGCAAAATGAAGTGAAATGAAAAAGGATAGCGAGAGGACACTTAAATTCTGGTTCCACGTTAAACCCAAGTTTATTTGTCAGATACCAATTATTGGATAATAACTAATATAATATTGACCTTATTTTGGGTATTGGGTAATGGGGAATTATGAAATGACTCTCAGAGCAAACCCAAACGCCGATATCCGAAGGATGGCTGACAGTGACACTCGCCAGACATCTTCCTTGCATTAGTACTATAGTTGGTTTTGGGATCGATTCCTTCTTGTAGTGCAAGGTTTTGGAATTTTCTTCCTGATGCTGTCTCCCCTGAGCCCTATAGCCCTCCATGTTTCATGAAGGGTGTCTAGTGCTTATTTGCCTGGCTAATAAAACGCTCTGGGATCCCCGTTACTCCCACCCTAACATTGAAACCGTCACTGACCGGAGTTGGAGTAATTGTAATTGTAATTTAATTGAAATGTAATTAATGATAGAATTTCGAGTAATTGTAATTGTAAATGAAATTATAGTAAGTAACTGTAATTTAATTGATTACAGGAGGATGGAATTTGTAATATAATTGTAATGATAAAATTCAAGTAGTAAGGATCGGGCTGCATTATACTCTGTTTTTTTTCATCTGTCCACCCGCCTGTGGTGTTTGCGTATGGTAACACTGCGTCCCGGGCTTTAGATAGTTACATTAAGCTTACATTCAACAATAATAACAATATCATATCTCGAATATTAACGGTGTAATTCGCATACAGTAAATTATTAAAACATTTTTCAGTTGCAAATGTACACCAAGATATCCTTTTATTTACCTAAAATTTCCACATAGCGTAACTATCTAAAGCCCGGGACGCAGTGTTACCATACGCAAACACCACAGGCGGGTGGACAGATGGAAAATAACCGAGTATAGTTGTGATTGGTTGCTTCCTCTATCCATACATAGTAAGGTGACCAGAACTCAAGGTCATAGTCCAAGTGTTTCCTAACTAGTGCTAATAAAGACCCTTTTGATATGACCTCTGCTCTCCTTCTATCACTTGCACTTCTAGAAATAAATGATGTAACCCTATTCGCTGGATTTGCTCGCCTCCTCAATGCACTGTTTCCTGTGCCAAAGATTAGCATTTGCTCTCGCACCGAAATCAGTTGTAATTGTAATGTAATTGCTATTTCCAAATGGAATTGTATAACTGAAATTGTAATTTACATTTTTTTGAAGTAATTGCTATCGTAATTCCTTTCTTCAAGTGTGATTACTCCAACCCTGCCACTGACCATGTCATTTCTACAACGTGAAGGTTTTATACTTGGTCAAAACTGTTTCCAATATATAATTATATATCATGATAATATATATATATTAGTCTTATATTATAAGGTGTTATGTATATATAATATATATAATATATATATAATCTATTATTAATATATATATATTATATATAATATATATGTGTATGTAATATATATAGAGTATATATATAGAGAGAGAGAGAGAGAGAGAGAGAGAGAGAGAGAGAGAGAGAGAGAGATATATATATATATATATATATATATATATAATATATATATATATTATATATATATATATATATATACTATATATACGAGAGAGAGAGAGAGAGAGAGAATACGTGGCAATTAAAGTCGACGAATTCTACGTTCAGAGGCTTTTGGATTTCGCACAGGCATTTTCGTGTCAGAAACGCCATTAGTATCAACCGGGAATGATTGTGATAGCGACTGAAATGAAGATCGTAGCAGCATCATGCTCTTTTACCGCAGTTTTGGAAGCAGAAACAGTTCCGACTCTACAAGTTGTGGTCACAGAAACGGACACATTCTGTTTGACCAGAGTTCAGTTACTTACGCGGTGCAAGAAAAGATGCCCACAACCTTTCAACATAAAAAGGAAGACAAATGGAGATATTAAGAGGGATAACTCAGAATGTTCAAGAGCGCTGAAGAGGACCGTAAAATTTGACACCTACTTCCAGCTGTCAATGAACATGTTACTTTGACGCTGTATTTGACGGATCATACTTGACAGATATGATGTATTTTGTTCTCGGATGATGACATCTGTTGAAATTCTGAATGACGTCAAGAATCTGTTTTGAACCAACAACGACATCCTTTCGGGTCTTTGGTTACGTATGAAGCTACGTACTCTTATGATAAGCACGGGCTCTTGCTCTTGGAACCGGCCGTCTTCATCCACAAGCTATTGTGGTAAAGGTTGTAAAACGTTATGTTTGTTTGGTTAATAAATGTGGGAAGAAGACTTGGAGTCATGAACAGATTATGAAGACAATATATTGGCCAAAACAAAAAAATAATATTTCTAAAATTTAGTTCAAGGTGTCACCCGTAACTTCTGCCTGGGATGTTGCGCCAAAACTCCTGCTGACCTTCTGATTAATATTCATGTATTCATAGATGAAAATGGGAGCATTTGACGTCCTTGGCGGTCGTCTGAAGTCGGTTTTATTTTACAACCTATTTATTATAATGAGGTGATTTAATTCCGTGGGAGAAAACGAGAAACTTACTGATAAATAATAGAATACTTTGTGAAGGATACGAAAGCCAGAGACTGAAAGGCGATAAAATAAAATATATAATATATATAGAAATATATATAAATATATATATAAATATATTATATATATATATATATATATATATATATATATATGTATATATTAGATAATTGTATAAATATATATACTAATATATATATATATATATATATATATATATATATATATATATACATACATAGATGTATATATATTATATATGTATATATATATATATAGTATATATATGATATATCTATATATATATATATATATATATATATATATAACTATATATATATATATATATTATATTATTATTATTAATTATGCCTAAGCAACAGAGATTTGGAACAAAACATAACATTGAAGAGTTGTCCAGAAATAAGAATGGAAAGAAATGAAATACAAATTCGTGCATAATGTTGACCAGTGCTTTATTAGCATACAGGCTACAAGATTAATAGAATAAAATGATAAACGAGAGCCGATATTGGCTGGATGAATTCCTATTAGCAGTGGCATTGGCGCACAGAAGTCAAAAAAAGAGTTGGGTTAATGAAAAAATAAATAGATGCCGTACTTCCTTGTGGACCATCTCGGTCTCTAAGCTGCGTCAGCACAACAAACAGTGACCGCATTTTCTAGGAACGAGAGAATTAAAGGAATACAGCAGGAGAGGGAGCAAGTATGTTGAACGAAGACATACTGTGCGGGCACTATAGGCGTAACTTAGGGTTCTTTGCAGCGTCCCTTTCATTCCTTTTACTGTACCTCCGTTCATATTCCCTTTCTTTCATCTTACTTTCCACCCTCTCCTAACAAATTTTTTAATAGTGCAACTGCTTTGAGGTTTTCCTCCTGTTACACCTTTCAAACCTTTTGACTGTTAATTTCCGTTTCAGCGCTGAATGACCTCATAGGTCCCAGCGCGTGTATGCCCCTGACAAGCTAAATAAGCTTAACCTGATCTTCTCTGTCTGGGGTTTTTGCCCCGACCCTGACAATGGGGCTTTGCGACCCTTAAAACCTGAACTCCTTCACAACAGCAGCAGCTGCCCTTCGAACATTTTGGAAGACTGTAACAGTTTCGGAGGCAGTTGGAGAGGAATGTACGAGTTACTGTTGGCTTGGCTTATACTGTTATTCATATCTGATGCATTTAAAAAGAGGAAAGAATTCTTACAAAAATACTCATGCTTTCCGAAGGAAGAAATTGAGAGCGCCATTATGTACGTAGCTAACGAAAAATTAAGAAGAGGAACTGAAATGTTCGCTTCCATTAGAATGCGTGAATGGTGTGATGTGGCAAAAATAGCTGCGTAGTATTTTATATAATGGCCCATCGTTTCTTCCCCTGCCTCAGAGCCATCAGTGGTTCCCATTAACGAGTTGAGTTCGTTAGAGGTTTTCTGTGGAGGCAAAGTAAAGTAATTGCGAAGGTTATTAAGCCTTTGATGCGATGGAAGGGAAACAGTGCAGTTTTGGGAACTAAATGAATGTCGAGTATTATATATATATATATATATATATATATATATATATATATATATATATATATATATATATATATGTGTGTGTGTGTGTGTGTTTAATCTTTCCATAGCATGCGCATAAGTGCAGAAATTTATTTATGCATCTAATGAGAACCAAAAAAAACGAAGTAAATCTACGTCTTCATAAAGAAAAGACAAAGATCTCCTGGGGGTTTCTTTCATGTTTAGTATCAAATTACACGAAGAAAGCATTAGTCCCGTCTTGTGTAAAAATATACTTTAGCCCCTTTTGTACAGTAATTCACAGCCAGGAAAAAAAATGGCTTTTTTATTATGTAAGGACGGTGACTTGTATGTCTGGTAAGAAAAAAAAATGAATAAAAAATAAAAAAAGAAGCTTGCGATGGTCTTCACTCCTTTATCGATTTTGCAAAAACAAAAGCCATTATGTTACACTACGGAAAACTTTGAGTCAATGGTGATCGAAGTAATGATGATACAGAGATGTTTTAAAACGTAATTGTTGCTCGGATGGATATTATAAGTTTTACTCCCTTAGAGTTCAGCATTCCTCTAGTCCGAATTTTAGTAAATAATAAGTAAAAAAAAAAGAAAGAAAAAGAAACCTTTGATGCACAGTAGATACCGTTTACGATAAACTTATTATTATTTTGAACTCATAATTTCTCCTTATTTTCACTGCTTTTCCTTTGTGGCCAAACTTCATAAATTAATAGCGTAATATATACATGCATACATATATTAAATAAATATATATATATATGTACTATATATATTTATATATATAAGATGTATGTATGTTAATGTTATATATGTAGTATATATTACTATATATATATATCTATATATATATATATATTTATATATATTTATATATTATATATACTATTATCAACTAAAAAATTCCCCTTCGGTTAAGAGATATGAAAATATATTAATTCGAGGTAGAGCGAATTGGATAATAATGGATATTTGTAGCTTAATGCACACACACACACACACACACACACACACACACATATATATATATATATATAATATATATATATATATATATATATATATATATATATATATCTATATATGTGTGTGATGAGAAAAAGTGAGTGCGCATTTGTCAAAGCGTGTGAACTATATCTGCATAGATGCAAGTATTGCACACACACACAAACACAATGGAAAGCTCGCGCAATAAAATCGACAAACAATGGCATTCCCCTCAGCCTTTATTTGCTCTGTGTCTCTGCGCCCTTTTTCAGTCTTGAATCCGAATCTCTCTTTGGTCAAGATAGTGATCTGATACCCTCGGCCACATCTCGGTGGGATCTCAAACACTTGCTCGACACCAACGCACCGAAGAAAATCCCTTCGGTTTCAGAGAAGAAGAAGCAGAAGAAAAAAGTGTCTGTTTGAGTGGAAAGATTACCATGGCGTTGATGTTGTAGTACTGTTGTATGGGTGTAATGTCAGTATGGGATAAGTTTTTAGTACTTGCCATCATTCTTCTCCCATTTAGTAATCTCTCTTACTGGTTCACTGGTACGTTTCACGTGACTGCTGCGCTAGACTGCTGTTTATTTCTCGCTGATGACTTCAGGATTGGGATCCTGATGCGCTTTCATATAATATATAATTAATATCTATATAATATTATAATTTATATATAATTATATATATATATATAGATGCTTAAAAAATCACAGTAGATGCACGTGACTTCATAAATAAGTGAATTCCACAGGAAAATCATAGTCAGAAATCCAAGCGCTTTCGTCTTTACTCAGACATTGTCAAGGAGTTAATAATGGTTATTAACACCTTGACAATGTCTGAGTAAAGACGAAAGCGCTTAGATTTCTGACTATCATTTTCCTGTGGAATTTGCTTATATATATATATATATATATATATTATATATATATATATATATATATATATATATATAGTATAAAGATAACTTAAGGATAAATTCCTTAACTGAAAGACTATGCAGAATTACTACTGATCTTTGAAAAACAATATGAAATTACTACGGACTTTTGAAAACCAGGTTAAATTACTACTGACCTTTGAAAACCTTAGTTAAAATTACTACTAAAAAGAAATTTGAAAAATCAATTAAATTACTACCGGATATTTGAAAAAACCATGTAAAATTACTACTAACCTTTGAAAATCCATGTAAAATTACTGCTTATAGTCCGGGAGCTCACAGAGATTTGTATTACATCTCGAGTGCAAAAGGCTTGATAGCTAAAGTCATCAGCTGGTGTGATGGGCACCTCCGAAAGTCCATTCTTAAGTTATGCCGTTGGTGCCTTGAGTAGGGGGCGCTGCTTAGACTGGGCCCCCCAAAATAAAACAGGCATTTTTAAATTACATTTTGGAGTACATCAATCAAACCTGTGATAAAAGTTTCGTTTTGTCACTGTGATTACAGATGTGCCATTCTTAAATGGCGTAATTGGTGCAAAATGGGCGCTACTCTCACAGTTAAATCACAATTTGAGTACATCAATGAAACTTTGTGGAAACATACCTTAGAGCTTCCTGATGAAGGATCAGTAATTTCTTATAGGTAATCGAAATCTGGTGCTAACCCCATTTAAGAGCGACCTAAGAGGGCGCTATTTTTGGCACATTTCAAACACGTCTTACGTACATTAACAAAACTTTGTAGAAATATCCTTTAGAGCTTCATGATAAAGAATCAGCAGTTCTTAAGTGTTGAATTTGGTGCAAAACCCATTCAAGAAAACCCTAAAGAGATTGCTATATCAGCATATGGCGGATTAAAACAAATTTTCTAGCTCCATGACCTCTTTGTATACCAAGAATGAACTTTGTGGGAATATTTTTTTATTTTTTTTTATCTGATATAGAAGAACAAAGGAACTTCAAATTTATATATTTTAGTATTTCATACAAGAAAAAGTGCATTGGTGAAGAGTGAAATATAAAGTTTTAAGTGCCAATACTATTTATAATTCGATATTTATTTATGGTATTTACCAGGACATTATGTAATATCTAACGTATCTAACTCATGAATTATTAGTTTTTTAAATCTATTGTTTGCTCTATCCTCAGCTCTATACATTGTGGCTGTGAACCTCTGAAGAGCTTCTTTATTCGTCGTGTTTAGAAACTGTAGAACTCATTGCCGTTACTCTGAACGTCTTCTGGTAGTTAAGTTGCTTTTCTAGAGTTAGGAGAGTCCTGACCTTCACTTTTCTGACAAATGCGGATGTATAGTCTGATCCCGTGTAGGCATGGAAAACTAGCAGCGCTGCACAAAGATCTGGTCCTTGTTTCCTTCCATATTGCAGTCAGGCTGATGTTACGACGATTGTTCGTTGAAAACTGTTCCAATATCCTTCCACATGTTGGTCAGAAATCTATTGCAGTGGGACATAATATCACTGCAATGCCTGTGTCAGATGCCCTGACCACTATGTGTCCATTCTCACTATCAGCTGATAAGGAGTGCAGACAAATCTTTGTGTCTGCCTCCTCATGGTTATTCTTTAATCCATCCACTGTGTTTCGCTGAATCATACCCTCTGTCACCTGGAACTTGTAACATTCCCCAATGACATCTAAGAAGACGTTCACGATCCCCTTAAAAGAATGTTCGCATACCGAAAGAGTCTTACCTTTCATGGGCAAGAAACTGGGGTAGCTGCTTTTTTTGAAGGACTTGAACTTTAGGGCATAGTTTAGATTTTCTTGGGACTCGTCTCTGCTCTGACTTGTGATGATGAAGGTTCTGTCATGATATTCCCGCCCGTTTCTTTCAGTGTAGGAATTGGCTGACGTTGCTAAACTCTGGGTAAGAATACTTCTGGCTAACCCTTTGCATGTGAGGGGCAAATTTGGTGACAAGTTATGTAAGACAAACTGTCCATCTATGATGTAAGCACTGACTTCCTTTGGCTGCCCTTCAAAACCTTTCACTTTACTCTCCAATATGTTAAAGAGTGCACTCTTATCGGTCTTTGCCATTATTTCTTCAGGGCTGGCCAAGGTTACAGAGGTACTGGGATCAATGGGTACAGGAGAATATGCTGCATGTCAGGTCTCTTCTTGGTGGACAGCACAAGAGGCGTCCCATCAGATTCTGTGATCCTTTAAGGGCTGCAACTTTCATGTTCTTTGTCCGACGATTCCTTGCGCAACCATCTACAAAGTTTTCAGCTTTTCCTTCTTTATTGCACTTTCACACTTGTCTGGATCACTCACGCAAGCCTGGATGAATTCTTTATATTTGACTTTTCCTTAGTTGGTACATTGAGAAGGCTCTCACGGATTTCATCATTGGTACCTTTTTGTTTTGCTGTGCAAATACTGTACAATACCTCTGAAGCTTCCTGGGTTTTATGTGGATTGTTCGTATCTAAGATTTACTTGATTTTCTGAAGGATCTTCAGAAAATCATCAAACATTATCACGTTGAATTCGTCTTGGCCTAAGTTCTGTAGTGACATCTTTGCTAATCAATCCTGTCATCTCTTGTAACTGACTAATGAACAATGCTCAGGTAGCCTTTGTTACCATCCATCTGAGGCGAGCAGAGTAACCATTAGTGAAACAGAGTTGATTTCCTGTCATTCGAGATGCGGTGTCGGCATTGATAATTTATTCCAGTGTCAAATCCACAGGAATTCTGCTGAAATCATGTTCTGTCCTTCGCACTGTGAATACACCCTGATTAAGTATCTCTCTAAGGCCAGGATGAGTCTCATCAATATTCAATAAGTCCAATTGGTATTTTGTTAACCAGTGGGAATAGTTGATGCGGCCTGTGGCAAAGAACAGGTCAATGATCGGTGTCAGTGTGAAGACAAAGAGCTCGATGTTATTTGTCCGGATAGCTCTTTCAAGTTGGTGAAGTATGTTAATGTACTCCACATACATCATCCAGAACTTTGCAGTGTATCCATGAGCTCCTGATACGATTGCCTTGGTGAATTCAGAATACTCTTTCGAATACTTCTCAGAAAGATCTGTATTGATCACCAGCTCAAGCTCTTCACTGTAATCACATGTCTCTAGAAAGGCATTGAAATGCAGGCTTTCAAAGGCAATGCCAAGTAGAGGATGGAGCCTCTTGCATTGGTTGAAGGGTTTTCCTGTGAGGAACCCAATCAAAGAACCTGGTGCAAGGACACCAGTCTCTATAAGCATGTCAGGTCCTCCTGATTCTGCTATGAGTCTTCCAAGGGCCTTGAAAAAAAGCCATCTCTATAAGGAAAGCACCCATCATGATGAAAACATTATTAAATGTTGGAGGTTCTGCAGCCTGGATTTGCATGGCTGGTCTTGCTGCTGCAAGTTCACATGTAACCAGTCCATACTCTTGGTTGCATTCTTCAGCACACTTCTGGTTTGTTCGAAAAGCTGGTGATGGGCTCGTTGGTTTGGCATGTATCTCACTTCCTGTTTTGGTAGCTGATCCTTGTAGAAGATGGCATTGGGTAGAACATCAGTCTCAAATGCGTGCTTATTATGCAGTTGCAGTGATTGCAGCATCAGGTTTATGGTAAAATAGATGTGTTCTTATAGGTAAAGGTAGCTATTTTGGGGACACCAAAATAGGGGGCAAGAGATGCGTCTGCGACAATGAATAGACCTCTTCTTGGCAGCTTTCTTTGCTCTTGGTGTTGCCTTTTTAACTGGTGTTGGTGTTTCATCACTCTGTTGACTGTTGCTATGATCTCCTGGCCAATTTTGATACAGAATTCCCATTGTATCATGCAGTGTATTGCTCCCGGACAACATCTGTGTCATCTCATTGAAGTTGTCAAATAATGCTAGTCCCCCATTGGAGGCTCCTGCCAAAGTGTTCTCAGGGCAAGCTTCTATCATCTCTTGGATTGCTTAAGCAGTTGATGTTTCGAGTTCCTCCAAACATGAATAGTTGAGACAATGCCAAACCTATTTAGAACTTCAGTAAGCTTCTTGCTACCTGTGATAGATCTCATTAGCCATACCTAGAGTTACATGTTCTGCTGGTTTTTGTACAGCCTCTTTTGACAACAAACAATGCTTCCTGATATATGGAATCAATACGACATTTGATTTGTTTTCCACGTTGGTCAGACATGTTTGCCTGTGTACAGAACTTTGAAGAAGTTCAGCACAGGCTGGGGTACAAGTGTGTCGTCCCTGTCTCTGATATCATTCAGTGTTGGATTGTCTGGTAGGCTACATCTTTTTTGTAACATTTAACAGATGTTTTTGCAATATTACAGCTGCTTGGTTGAGGAGTCGTTCCTCGGACTCTGTAATCATAAGCCACACATACGGAATCATCAGCAATTATAGCACTTTAAAGAGTACTACCTAATTTCTTACCTATCGGACTCTGAGCCTTGATTTTGGACCCAAACTTATTCGTTGGGTTTCGCAACAAATTGTGCCAATGGATAGGAGATCATTAGCAGATGAACAAAAGTCCAAATAACAATCATACACAGTTGTCAACAGTTCTGCACATTTGTCAGCAATTACAAACTTCTCGACATATTCATAGATATTTCTAACAGCAATTATTGTCTTTTTCTCGGGGAAATGTCATCTATTTTTTTTTAGTAATAGAAATTCTATTGGCTGTAAGCAAGAATGCGCTCTTGCATGAATGATGATACTTAGCTTCTTTTCGAAAGGACAGCTGTATCCTGCAGTAGTTCAGCAGCCTCTTGAATCCTCTGTCCTGCTTCTAGTGTTTTACATGATCCTAAAAGTTCAATAGCCTCTCCTTTTTTCTTCCTCTTTTGATTACAGAAAAGACAGCTGACAGGAGGAATTCCAGATGATTAGGGTTCAGCATCGTTATCTACCCTTGCATTGGAACGTAAATGCACAAATTCCTGGTCTATCTTCAGGAGCTGATGGTGTGGATTGTGACGAAGTGCCAAGTATCTGGTTACTACACTTACATTCACTTAATGTTACCTCACAAAAGCCAGACACCTGAATCCTCATCACAGGTACTAAACGACTGAATACTCTAAAGGCAACAGTGATCCCTTAACAACTTACCAGTATTGCAGAAAATCAGACTAATTTTATCAAAACAGGTGTGAGGTAATCGTGTAAGTAATTAGATTAATCAAAGGCATCACTCCATCAACAACTTTAAAAGTCTAAGTATTTCCCTGATTTCAGAAGTCTAAGTACTTCCCTGACTTCTAAGTCACTTCAAATTAATTGAAGGAAAACAGATCAATTACCACTCTATGTTTCTACCTAACATCAATATAATCATAATTAAATGCAAATATATGGTTAGAAATGAAAAACACTTATAAAAATTTTAAATACAAAAATTTATTATTAAAACTCAAAATTTATAAGTGAAATTCACAATATCAGGAAAATTACTGTTACTTGAAAGCAAAGTAAAGTTTAATTAATTCTTGAATCAATTAAGTAAAATTAAATCAAAATTAATTTATCACAAAATTCAAGAAAATTAATTCAATTGAAATTCAAAAGTGTTAGCCAATAATTGAAAACTTGAAATTAGTTCACAAGTGCTAAACAACAATAAAACTTGAAAAGAATTCTGAGTAAATGCAAATTAATTCACAAGTGTTAAATTTAATTAATTGTGCAATGATAAAGCAATGAAAATAACCAAGTCAATTAAACTGTGATGCAAATGAATACAGAAAAATGTGGGACAATACCAAAAAAATTTAAAAAAAGTATTATCACACAGAATATAAAATAAAAAGGCACACTTCAATAAGAAAATGGACAAATGCACAAAACATGAAAATCACTTCAAATGAATAAACACAAAACACAAAAATTTGCAATGTGTAAAATTTAAATAGTTCTCTCAAACCACTGTAAACCATCAGTTATTAGTTTTTACCTAACCACTGTTCCTATCAGTTATTAGTTTCTTACAAACCATCATAACCATTAGATATTTGTTGCAACTAATAAAAATATAACACTTACCTTGGTATTCTTTCTTTCTTTGCTACAGGCTTGTTTCACACTTTCACAAAACCAGGTGCCGTTACAAAACAATGTTGTTCAGATTCCACAAAAAATCACTAAATAACACTAAATAAACTCTAAGAAATATCAAATCTGAAATTTGCAAGTTACGAGTGACCATTCAATAAGTACGAAATCATTACGTTACTTAAAATCAAAAGTGCTATGCAATGGAGAGAGAGAGAGAGAGAGAGAGAGAGAGAGAGAGAGAGAATGTGAACGGTTTGAGTCTTTAAGCCGAATCAAACTTCTTCGCCTTACGGAAGCTGGACAGGATAATAACAAAAGTTTTTGGGCAATAATGCTTCCAAAGAACTTCTAAATCTTACGCAACTTTACATACAAAATGTGTAATCTGCACGTGGCACTCGGCAAAGACATACGCGTACGAGACCAGTCTGTTCACAGACACGTACCTGACTGAAACGGAGGTTGAGCAATAATTAAGACTGACATGTTTTGATAACAACGCGAAGACTCGAGCTCTCTTAATCTCGTGTTGACAGATTTTGGAAAACAACTCTAGCTTTGAACGGACAAAGATATTCTCTCTCTTTTTACATTCTACATTATATATTATTCTTTTACATGTAATGCAGAATCTGAACACACGTTTAAAACATCCTATCTCCAAGCTATCTAGGAATCTGAAGAAATATTGCACAATTCTACATAACGTTTTATACAGTCTAAGCAAGGGGATATATGCATTTTGCAAGTAGCAATATAATAATAGGATGTAATGGCTGTGAATTTCTGGTAGCAGGATACATGATAACCATCATTATCATCTGGCTCTCGGGCAGGTGACAACCAAGTCATAATAAACTGATTTCTGAATTGGGGTTTTTCACGCCTCTCTCAGCTGCAATCTGCACAGTACTCGGTTCTTGTCATGGAAGGGTAAAACATCTCAACATTGTTTCTTCTCCTAGGGCTTCCTAGCATGGAGAATACAACGCCTGTCACGCCTGGAGCCAGGAATTAAAAGGGCTTTTATTCTAAGCTAGAACACGTTCGATATAGCTACATCAATAACTAATTTTTCATGTGTAAAATAACTGCTCAAAGAAAGCATTTTGATTTCATTTCACGTAATAATCCACAATTTGGAGACACTCAACTCTCAAATCCTAATTTTGAAATAACCCCATAAACTCACATTTGTGTTCCATTACTCTGCAAACAAGGGCAATAATATAAAACTTTCTCAGTTTGGTAAGTTCTTTTGAAGTGGCTAACTTCCATACAAAGCAAAGTTGCCACCATACTAATATTGTGGAACTCTAATTTTCATAAACACGAGCACCTGAAAAGAAAACACAATTAATACTACAGATAAGATAAACAGAAGAGCTCACAATAGCAGTGTGGCACATCACATGTGGAGGAGATGCATGAAGTAAATACATAGGCCTAAAGAAAATGAATATAGGTCTTTTTCAATGTGCTAATAATAACACCCTCTTTAGGCCGTTCTTAAATGGGTTTTGCACCAATTACGACACTTAAGAACTGCTGATCCTTCATCATGAAGCTCTAAAGGATATTTCTACAAAGTTTCATTAATGTACGTAAGCAGTGTTGAAATGTGCCAAAATAGCGCCCTCTTTAGGTCGCTCTTAAATGGGGTTTGCATTAAATTTGATACTTAAGAATGACTGATCCTTCATCAGGAAGCTCTCAAGGTATATATTTCTACAAAGTTTCATTGATGTACTCAAATTGTGATTTAAATGTGACAGTAGCGCCCCATTTGGACCCTTCTGAAATGCGTTTTGCACCAATTGCGCCATTTAAGAATGGCGCATCTGTAATCACAGTGCCAAAACGAAACTTTTATCACAGGTTTGATTGATGTACTCCAAAATGTCATTTAAACCTGTTTTGGGGGCCAGTTTAAGCAGCGCCCCCTACTCAAGGCACCAACGGCATAACTTAAGAATGGCCATTCGGAGGTCCCCATCACACCAGCTGATGACTTTAGCTATCAAACCTTTTGTACTCGAGATGTAACACAAATCTCTGTGGGCTCCCGGACTATTACCTTTGAAAAGTCATATAAAATTACTGCTGACCTTTTGATCATCCATGTTATATCACTACTGACCTTTCAAAAACCAGGTTAAATTACTACTGACATTTGAAAAAACCCATGTCAAATTACTACGGACCTTTGAAAACCTATGTTAAATTACTACTTAATTTTGAAAAAATCATGTTAGATTACTACGGAAGTTTAAAAAATCATATTAAATTACTACTGGCCTTTGAAAAGCTATGTAAAATTACTACTAACCTTTGAATATCCAATGTAAATTACTACTGATATTTTGAAAAATCCATGTTAAATTACTACTTGCCATTTGAAAAAAAAATCCATGTTAAATCACTACGGACATTTGAAAAACCATGTTAAATTACTACCTATGTATAGCCATGTATAATTACAACTGACCTTTGAAAATCCATGTAAAATACCATGACCATTTGAAAAACCAAGGCAAATTCATTTCACGTGATGCTGTCAATTCAAAGGTTATGCCGAGACCAACGCTTCTTCAGTAGGAGTCATTCCAGCTTCAAAGCAGAGAACTTTTTCATTGGTGGGGTCAACCTCTGCGGGAACAGAGGGGAGGCGTCAAGGAAGAACAATAACTCTTGTTTTATGACAGAGGCATATTGCAGTACTGTCTGTGCTCCCCGTCTCGGTTTCATTCGGGTGAAGATTCCATACTTCTTCACGTTTGCTTTTCTAGTCACGAACGCGTAGGCATGCAATATAGTATATGCGCGCACAGACTGTAATATAAATATATATATATATATATATATATATATATTATATAATTTATAATACAATATATATATATATATATATATATATATATATATATATATATTAGATATATATATATATATATAATATATATATATAGAATATATATAACGGTAATAAGTTGAGACAAAGAGTTCAAGCTGTCATTTATGAATTGATCTACAATGATATATCTATATATATATATATATATATATATATATATATATATATATATATATATATATTACAGATAGACTAACTGATAAATTGATTGACATAGTACATAAGAGAAACAGCGTTTGGTTATGATAAAGGATATTCGGCAACATTATGAAATCGTGAGATGTTACACCTGTGTTTATATTATGAAAGGATGATGCACATGTTTATTCAATTGCAAGTGTAATTGGTTTGATGTGTGCTAAAGTAATTACTTGCATACTTGTCACTTATAATCCCTCTTATGTAGCCAGGGTTTGATGTCATAGGTTTCGCAACTCGTCAGCCATCTGACGTCATGGTGCGCAGATAATACGCCAGTACTCCTTTTGCGTGTTTGCCATATCGAATTTCTGTTTCAGTAAAGGTTCGTGAGTTAACCCCATCAAAAAATAAAGTCTCTTCACTAATCAATGCCTAATCTGTCCTCGCTCCATCAGGGTTCAGCGCTTTCAGCTTTGGCCTCGTCATTTCTTTGGCCGACAGAGTCGTCCTAACCATTAGCAGTAATGTTCATTCTCCAATGAGGAGTCTGCCTCCGCCCTCCATCGTAACAGTATCGACTAATTAATGTAATTCAGCTGTGTTTGGGGGCGAGGGTGTGGCAGGAAACATGAGTCAGATCTGTGGAGTTGGCGCAGAACGTATTCAACTTGGAATTACAAAAGCCAATTTTCTGCCTTCCCCAGTGTCCGTCCATTTACGAAATGAAGAAGAAATGTAAACATTCTGGACACGCTTCATTCCGACGGTCCCTGGAACCACTCCGCTTTTTAGTTTCTTGTCAAAGAAAACTATCGAGATGCCTATTTGTTTGTCCATCCGCACTTTTTCTGTCCACCCCCAGATCTTAACAACTTCTGATGCTGGAGGGATGCAAATTGGTATGTTGATCATCCACTCTCCAATCATCAAACATACTAAATTGCAGCCCTCTAGACCCAGGAGTTTTTATTTGATTTAAGGTTAAAGTTATCCTTGGTCGTGCGGCTGGCACTGCTATAGGTGCCAACAACATAGGCCATTACCGGGCCGTGGGTGAAAGTTTCATGGTCGGCGGCTGAGAGATTCATGGGCCGTGGCTGAGAGTTTCATAAAACATAGTACGCCCCTCGATGACGCCGAAGAAACTTGGGCGCATTTTTAACTCGTTTCTTTTCATATCGTCTCACTTTGTTTTGAGAAGACTCATAGTCCCAAATTCCGCCGCACATCTGAGACAGGGAAAGCCCCAAAAATGTTAGGAAGTTTGACACTTGATCAAAATCTTGTCAATGTCGTCTATTAAACCCGAGTGAATTTTGGACCCGAGTATAAAATGTGTTTTCTCCTCTTAGTGTTGTGATTTCCTCTACATTAGAGATTTTTCTTTGCAGACTTTACGGTATCGTAGAGATTTATAAACTACTTTCAAACCAACCTTAATGATCTACCACACGCAGGCTTAAAAAAGAACGAAAGAACCCACAGTGTTTTAAACAGAATAAAGCACAGTTGTCTTGGCGCAGGTTCTTACGTATGGGCCAGCAGGTGCGTTTACTACTGGCAAGGGAGGCACTCCTGTGTGAGAGCAACCACAACCTTCTTCCTGTAATTATTCAGTATTGTCTTCGAATGATCATAATTGGTATCGAAATTACGCCTTTAATAAGACATGCGCTTCATCATCTCTCTCTACACGAGGCATTCCTTGCGCCCTTGCTATGCAGCTACCTCGCATTCTCTCTCATCGCTTGACGTCGGAAGATATAATTCAAAGTCTGCAGGGATGACTGCTGTATTCCTCTTTGGTCCAATATTTAGTAAAAACTTAGCAAAACTAATTATAACCTCTAGGATATAGGATACTAAGATAGGTCGATGAATAGATGAAGAGCCACGCGTGCTGACAGATTGAGAGGCACGTGTACGTATGTAGCCTACAGATTCCGAATCTCTTCTTTCCTTTGACGTATAGGTTTCATTTCCGGAAGTTGGATATGATTACGCAATTGTTCGCGGATTTATAGAAATATTTGTTATTTGGGATGAAATAGTGACGGTTGGGTGACATTTTTCGAAGGGCCACGTCGCTTCAATTCGAAGTATATGAAATGCATTTTGTTATATCAATCCATTTGGAACAATCTGCTCAAACGCGAAATCGAGACAGTTCAATGTCAAACGTAGTTTCTCCCGTTTCACTGTATAATGTCAGAATGATTGTTCAAGTACGTGATGACGGAGTAGCTTCTTTCATGGCGAAAAACTGAGACGTTTGAATATCAAGAGGCCAGAATCCTCAAACGAAAGGTGAACGTTCCAGGGTTGGTAGAAAAAGCCCTTATGTCTGTCCAGTGCTGCCAAAGTTTGAACAGTGCTTTGTATGCGCAGTGGTAAAATGGATGAAGTCCAAAATTTGGATCGTATCAAGTAGACTTGATATTTCCGAGGGCTTTCGTTTTATTTTTTCAAAAAGTTGTCGCTATTGGAAAGAACCCCTAAAGGCGACGAACGTATAGGAGAGAGAGAACCTTCGCATAAAATGGAAGAAGTTTTCAAGGAAAATTGATGGTATTTCCTAAATTAATACTCTTCAGTAATACTCTTAAATCCCCGGAGGGATCTTTCTATATTTAAATTTTATACCCAAAATGAAATGAGGTGGAAAGTCCTCGAAGATCACACCGCACCAGAATTTTTATAAATTTTTAGTGGATCTCTTTTCCTTTTTATTTCATAGTTCATGGCTGTTCCCACTTTTGATTTGAAATGTTCTAGCTTCCAGTAGATTCTGTATGTACACTTCAGCCTAAAAAGGCAATAAAAACCGATTGCTCACTTAGCTATGATGCTGAGGGTGGGTCTATTTTAGCTCGAATAAACATATCTGAAGTCGACGGGTATATGGTCAGGTCGGGAACGTGACCTCATTGTGATTTCTAGTGATGCGGGTTCGATTCCTGCTACTGGACATCAGAATTTTGTCATATTTCTTGCATTTGGATCTAAGGCTTTATTGTGACGGTTTGTGTATACAAAAAGGTTGAAGAATTATAGAAGTTAAAGGGCATTATGGCTATTACAATTACATATGCATCTGGTATAAAATGACTAGTATATTTATATATATATATATATATATATATATATATTATATATATATATATAATTTACACACACACACACACACACACATATATATATATACATATATATATATATATATATATATATATATATATATACAGTGGTTCATATTTATGCTTAAACTGCACTGGTTGCAAAAGTTAACAATGATTGATGATTGGGAAAAAATGTTGCTGGAACTACTAAAAGACCTAATAATACTTTGTCAACGGATAGCTATAGAATGAATTGATGCATTCTTAACTGTTAAAGATTACTGTAGAATGAGATGAGAATTTAATTGTTGAGTAGACAAGATGAGACAAGGAAGCCACATAGGTCTGGAAAAAATATTCCATGAAAAAGGAGAATAGCTTGAGAAATTAAACTTGGCTTGGACAAATGGAATTATTTCTTCGTCCCGGAAGAGACCAGATTGTTAGACATTTCTCATCCTGTGGGAAGCGAAGCATTGGAGAAAATAACTGAATTGTATAAGGACGCCCCAGATGGTCTAGATATAAAGTGGAATGGCCTGTGTGAACAGTGATTCCATCATTCCTTCAGGGAAGTGAGAAAAGATTTCAGGATATAGAAGAAAGAAATATTTTGTTAATTTTTTAAGATAAACGAAAGTGCTTTTTAAGTGGGTAGATCATGCATGAAAAATGCGAGAAGACAGGATAGTAGAAAGGCCATGCAATTCAGAAGTTTTGAGAGAAAGGAGGCGGATTGTCAAGAATATGCAGGACGTTCAATGACGCTTGCAATAGAGATGAATAGCTCAGAATATGAAGAGGGTCGACGTGATTGTATGGAGTTATAATGCTATGGGAGAATTCTTTTCTGTGTAGATAAGGTTCTTTCAGGGGATTTGCTTATATACCCCGTCCCCTTTTGTTTTGTATATAAAGCTCTGCCAGCTTATCTTGTATTCAGTGTGAACTTGAAAATGCAGAATAAAATACGAAATTACTTGTTTAAAGTTCGGGTTTTTCACTCGCCTTATTACGTGGATTTTGAGACATTCTCATGCACGTGTTCGTTCGTGCTACATTGGATACATATCAAATATATATATAGATTCATTGAGCTACAACTGTTCTTTCATATCCAATTCGCTCTAACTCAGAATTAGCACCTCAGTGGTGTGATCGGTTGGGTCTTGGCCTGCCACCTCGGTGGCCGCGAGTTCAATTCTCGGGCATTCCACTGAGGAGTCAGAGATGTGTATTTCTGGTGATAGAAGTTCACTCTCGACGTGGTTCGGAGGTCACGTAAAGCCGTTGGTCCCGTTGGTGAATAACCACTGGTTCCATGCGACGGCGAAATACCATACAAACAAATCTACATCGGAATTAATATATTTCATATATGTTAACCACCGAAGGGGAATTTTTTAGTTGATCATAACTTCTCCCTCTCGTGGATTCGAACCAGAAATTGTGATCAACAAAAAAATCCCCTTCGGTTAACATAATACATATTAATTCCAAGGTAGAGCGAATTGGTTATTGAAGGACATTTGTAGCTTAATACATTTATATGAATCCCGGTTATGTGATAAAAAATTTCAATATATAAATATATTATATATTCATATATATGTGTATAACTGAATCACGAAAGTTAGGAACGTGATAAATCCATAAATAAAGATATATACCACAAAGGAAAAATAAACGAAGGAGTAACTGCGAGACCTTTCGACGTTTCCACGTCCTTTACTGAGCAGAACATACACACACAGTTCTGTTCAGTAAAGGACGTGGAAACGTCGAAAGGTCTCGCAGTTACTCCTTCGTTTATTTTTCCTTCGTGGCACATATCTTTACATATATATGTGTGTATATATCAGGAATACAAATAACAATTAAGAGAAATATCAACCGAGGCAAACGAAGACATATAGACATATTATGTGAGAGAGTGAGAGTGAGGACGTCATCATTCCTCAGCTGCATTTAGTATAATTGGCTCGAAGGCGCAGATGAGATCAAGTATGTTTGGAAGCTCTCTCGGCTTTTTGTTGTGACACCCTTGACGAGAGGTGTTTGGATGTGTGTCACTGCTTGTTTACAGCGGAGCCTGCGGTGGGTGAGGCTTAGTGACCTTCAACGGAAACCGAAAAGGAAATAAAACATGGCATGTTCCGACCTCCTGCTTACTCGGGGCGCGTGCTAAAATCTGCAGTCAATAAGAGTGTTGTTTCACCAACGAAAACTTAAAAAAATATGCTATATTCTGTTAGAATATAGCACAATGATTATTTTTTACACGTTCATTATAATAAATAAATCATAATTATCCTATCCTAGAATTCCTGTATTTTTAATTCAACGGGAAACATTTTTCTGACCTTTTTAGCTAAGCTTTCCTAACCAACAACAAAGTAGTTTGTAGGCTTACTTGCGAGTAAGCGAAAATTAAATTTGCATAAAAACTAACGAATGATTGGTCTGGGAGAATTTGCGTAGAACACAAAATAACTTTGCAGCTTCTCATATTTAGAAACGAGGGGGAAATCTAATCCGCAATTTTAGAAAGTAAAGTATCGCGTGACAGATGACAGAAAGACTCGCTGTAGATAAAAAAAAATAGCCAAGCATTAGTATATTTGGAAACTTTTGAATTTAGAATAAAGCGAAACGTGAGTAACTAGAATCTCCACATGAAAGACGGCAAGTATTGTATAGTAAGCATTTCCTTTCAAAATCGCAAATATTTCCAAATTGACCTACTTGTTGTGGAAGTGAAACCCCCGACTGACAATGACAGCTATCTCTAGCGAACAGTCCATCAATTTCAGATGTCGGCGTCAGGAGTCCAATTCTGTAATAGGGCTAAAGGGTCCTGGTGTTATTGCTGCCCTTCGCGATACCCGGCGGCCCTTTCCGAAACGTATCGCCGTAATTGCCGGGTAAGCCGCATCTCTTGCGATAGATATAGCAATTACGATTCGGTAATTACCGTCTCACCCTTCACTTCATCCACGTCTTCCGTACTGTGGCCGTCATCACCCTCCATCATCTGAGGCTGCCTATCATCATGGCTTTGCCTTGCCGGCCTCTTTTAGGTATAGAGGGTGAAATCGCTCAATCAATCCATCGCTTTACCTCAGGAGGAAAAAGAAAGGAACATTAAAAGGTCGACAGCTGTGGAGTGTAGGTCGTCGTGTCGCCTGTGAGATTAATAAGTTCAGTAGCGTTTTTTTTTTTTCTTTTTTTATGACTTAGACTTAGACGATGAAAGCAATACAAGTTTTGTCAAAGCGTACATTTTGATTTCAAACATTGTAGCACTGCCTGTGAACCTAGATATCTTTAGGAAGTCCGGTGCTTTTATTACTTTATGAAACACCTTCTTTGTTGTCATGATGATATTCTGAAAATTGTAAATACTGTTCTTGTGGCGTTTTAGAGTTGTTTATGATTTATCCATAGAACTTAGAATATGTTCAGGAAGTTTTGACTCGTGTCATTTTCTGTGGTCACATTGTACTGCCTTCGAAATAGTGGCTTAAGTATAGTGTCTGTTTTTTTCTACTTGAGGATTAATTGCTAGCTTCATGAACATGTAGGACTGAGTATTAAAACATTGAATGATATTGCAGGAATGAATCGAACGTTCGCAAAGACGGACACTGCGCTGTGTGCGCACTTTCTGTTTTATGTGAATGTGCTTGATATCAATTCCATGAGAAAGAAAAACAACGAGAGAGAGAGAGAGAGAGAGAGATTCTGCATAGGATGAGTATGGATTCCTGAATGCAAGGACCACTGTTGGCCTCTTATCCTGCAATGCACTTAGTTATCCCCTCTCTTAGGAAGTCTAAGGGATCTTTTTACTGCTCTAAATATCCCCAAGCAAAGATAACATCTGGCATAAGGTTCTGTTAGCCAGTGTTTGTTGTTATGATAACAATAACAAGAGCTTTAATTCGAAAAATTCCTTCGTTCCTACACAATATGCAAACCCTCCGTCTTTACATAAGATGACGCTTCAGCGCTTCTGGAGCATATTCCTTTGTCAAGACCTCAGGTTTGTATGTTAGGAAAAATACAAATTACTTTTAGAATTTGTCATATTTTGAGCTTAAATATGACTGAAAGCTTTTGGAAGATGTCACGGTCTTGACAGGCTGTTCCCAAGACACCGAGTGTGCTGATTAGAAGCCGCACTTTCGTCTCCGAGCAACTCTCACTTCGCACAAGACGTCATTCTTCTGGTAGAGTGCTCAGTTCCTACTTATGAAGAAGTACTCCTGTCCTGTAGACGTTTATATTATTCCGGACAGAGGTCACTGAGATGCTTTCAGTCGACTAACTAACCAAGTTATTAAAGGACATTGTAGCTCGATATATGTATATGAATCACGGAAATGTGATATGACTTATAGATTGGCTACGTGCTGTCAAAAGCACTACAACGCTACCGGGGTCGAGGTGGGTTGATGTTGTCTCCAAACCAACGAATTACCTGAGCGCGAAAGGTATTTGAGGGTGAGAGGCGACATGAACTTTTAGCCTCTTGCGGTGGTGTAGTAGGTAAAAGCTTCACTGACGTTCCTGGATTTGAAAGGCTCCATGGGTTCGCGCCCGGGTCCAGGCAAGTCTATTATCGAGAAAA
>NC_087211.1:22135203-22137703 GCF_015104395.2 Macrobrachium nipponense | reverse complement strand
TGAATTCGATAGCCATGGGTTAATCTTGGCTTAGTATGTATGTGTGTGTGTGTGCGTGCGTATGCACAAAGCTCCCCGTTCAATAGATACATAGTTTCACGAGGTAGGTTTTATTTGTTTACTACATCTACTTTTCAAACAGTAAGCGTATATTTTAGCTCCATCCTGAACTACCTCGAATTTTGTGTAGTACCTATGACCTGATATATCAATTAACAATATCTCCGTTATTGTTATTAGCTGTTGTAGTGGTTGTGCTAGTTGTATGCATGTATTTATAAAGGACATTTTAGATTAAATAACTTTGATATCGCGAAGTAAAATTTTGGCTATCACCGAAAACTGGCAGTTCAGAGATCCAGCATCGTTTCGGAATTTTATTTTTTCACTCCATGTCTCTTGTGCGTCTGTTAAACGTGAAACCTAAAATGTCGTTAATCCCAAAAGATTTGATGAATTCGAGGACGAAGAATCTTGGCAAGCTGTGGTCCGTGATGACCTCATTCCTGGCTTTCCAGCGCCGATGGCCGCGCGTCATGCACTAACCCACAGTTACCCACTTTCGCAAATGAGGAGAGTGCGTGGACGCAAATTGTCCCTCATCTCGCAGCCATCTTTAATTTCCTGTGTATTGTGGGTGTGGCTTCCGCGACGCAAAAAAGGACCATTCGCGAATCAATACTTCAGATTGTTATGACGTCACGCTGGCTCGAGCGGGAGTCAACTCAATTGGCCGTGATCAATCTTGCTTTCGGTGAGGCGGCTTCGATTTACTACGTTGGTGGCTGTGTAAAGGTGCGTTCAAACGGTCGAACAATGTCCGACGGACAAACATTGTTACCAATTAACAATTGTCTACCGGTCTTTGCCTTGTGAGCAGAGTAAAAACAGTGGTATACAACCTCATCTGGTACCACTGTTTGTTGCCAGATCTACTTCCATCGTTTCAACGCTTATGACAGTGTTTCCCAACCTTTTCCAACCCTAGCACCCCCTGTTGTCATGTCTAAGCAGTCCAGCACCCCCTAATTATCTTAATTATTAATATCTTATTACTAGGTAACTAGAAGGATAAAGGAATGTGAAGTGTACTGCTTGATCAATTTTATTTTGTTCATTCCTTAAAACTAACAAAAAATACCAATATTGTTTATAAAAGAAATAAAAAAAATGAGAAAAAATGAAATTTCATGGATTTAAATATGTACAACTGGGTAATCAGTCATACTGTACATACATCAATGTGATTTTTGCTGTTGCTTATATGCAACTAGTTTCTCAATTCGAGGCTTTGTGTTGGCCAGAGACACCCTCATATCATGAAGCAACCCAATTTGAAGTCAGTTCCGGGGAGTAGTTTTGATTTTGAGCATGGTGGAGAAAGCCTTTTCACAGAGGTAGGTAGTTGGAAATGGGATGATCATTTCCAGCGCTGCCTTTGCTAATCCAGGGTATGCTACCAACTAATCACACCAGAAACCTGACAGCGGTAGTGTGCGAAATTTTGTTTGACAACCCTGGTTCACCTGCAGATCAATAAGCTCCTCCTTTAGGTTATCATCATCATCCATATCTGCCAAGAAGGGCTGCTGTATCCATTCTGGAAATGAATGATCCATGGGAAAGTATTGTGCCATAGTGGTCTCTAGGAGTGAGAGGTGAGCAACAATATTTTCTACAAGCATTGGCTGGATTGTCTTGTCTCCATGTTTTTCATCCAGGATAGGAAAGCTTCCCACATTTCCTCCCTGGATTCGACGCTTCCACAGTGATATTTTCTTCTTGAAGGCTTCTACCTTCTCTGTACAATCAATATTATTAGCAAACATGCCTTGCATGGACAAGTTGAGATCATTCAGATGACCGAAAATGTTTGCCAGGTAGGACAGGGAGAGAATGAAAATTTCGTCCTCCAAATTTTCAGCAAAATCACTCTGATACTCTCGGAGAAATATTGCAATCTCATCAGCGAGCTCTGCAATACGTGTCAGCATTTTTCCACGGGAGAGCCATCGCACTTCAGTGTGGAAGAGAAGCACCTGATGTTCACTTCCCATCTCCTCACAAAATAACTTGAACACTCTGTGGTTTAAAGCACGTCCCGGATGTAATTGACAACTTTAACACAGACGGACAGAACTTCTTTGAAATGAGATGGCAATGTCTTACCGCCAAAGCATGGCGATGGAGTCCACAGTGTTTCGTAATGATATCTGGTACCCTCTCCTTCACTAGAGCAGCAAATCCAGACTTATTCCCCAGCATGGCTGGGGCACCATCTGTGCAGACTGATCCTACCTTCTCCCACTTGATCTGATGCTAAACTAGTGAAAGGAGATCTGATTACTCTATTTTAAGGTATTTTTACCTAAAGTTGAAACCATGCATGTGGTGTGTATTGTTCCAAATGTGTGTATACATTGAAAATTTGTAAAGAGTAAACGTGTGAGTGTGTACCCTACATACTGATGGCTAACTTCGTTTTATTATTATTATTATT
>NC_087211.1:22117703-22130203 GCF_015104395.2 Macrobrachium nipponense | reverse complement strand
GTAAAATATTGTCATTAAAATTTGATGCAGTCATTTTCTCATCCGTAAGTCAGTCCCTGACGCCCGATATATTCTTCATAATGACAAAGTAAATTCTGCCGTTGGTGATGATGCCAAGCGATGAAGTGATAGATGCACTTCAAGAAAGAATGCCTAGAAGCTACGACTGATTCATTTCGTAACGTAACTGGTCGATCATTGCACTGTCGTGCGCTCCAAGCCAATGTTTCCGTGCTTCGCCAATCTCAAATAGTCTCATGTCGTTTAGAATACGATTATGAGCGTACAGACGGATTTTTATTATATTCCATATACGATCTTCGTGGCGAAGAAACTTTCTTGTCTTATCCTTATGCAATTCTCCGAAGTTCCCCTACAAAGATGTATCTAGATCGGGGGTTCTCAAAGTGGTCGATATTGACCCCCAGGGCCAATAGGACCACCCTATGAATAGTCAGGGGGTCAAAAAGGAGGCGATTAATAAGTAACGTGTCGGAGAATTAAGTTACGTATAATCGTACATCTAAAGTTCCAAACATACCTATTTTCTTTCTAGGTGTTACTTTTTTTTTATCATACTGAATGTCAAGCACTAGACTAATACTACTCAAATTGATTCTAACATTGTTTTTTTTTTCATTTTTGAATTACTAAATGTTAGTCTAGGGGGTCGATAAAAAATGTGAAACTTCATAAGGGGGTCGAGGAGTTAAAAAAATATTTGAGAACCCCTGATCTACGTAGATGTTACAATGTAGCTTTTTAGCTGCAGCCGACTGGTAAATATGCACCATATTTGCTGCTGGGGTGAGAGGATAAGATTCATATCCCATGCAAGGATGGAGTGTTGTGAGTATATTCGATTTCAACCCAATAACCATTGGGTTTCAGTGACCCAGCAGCAAACATGGTGCATATTTATCAATCGGTTGCAGCTGCAAAGCTACATTGTAACATCTAGATACACCTTTGTAGGGGAACTTCGGAAAATTACATAAAGATAAGACAAGAAAGTTCCTTAGCCACGAAGATCATATAGAATATAGGAGAATATAGAAATTACGCCAAAGGCCAAGCGCTAGGACCTATGAGGTCATTCAGTGCTGATTGGAAAACTGACAGTAAGACGGCCTGAAAGGTGTAACGAGAGGAATGCCTTGTAGTTGCACTAAGAAGCAATGTCTAGAGAGGGTGGAGAGACAGATGGAATAAAGAGAATATGAAGGGAGGCACAGTAAAAGAAATGAGAGAGGTTGCAGCTACGGGCGGAAAGGACGCTGCAAAGACCATTAAGTATTTCCCACAATGCACCGCGTGAGGTGCACTACGGTGCTACCCTCCTACGGGGCCGAAGATCTTATATGAACTCCGGTTCTTCTCGATAGTTGCAAGACAAGCATTTCTGAAACAGTCAACATTTATAGAGCATTAGAACTAATGCGTAATTTTTTTAATGAAGCTCAGTGAAAGAACCAGTGCGGTATCATGGGAAAAGTACCAAAACATTGGTTGGAAACAAATACATTTTCACTGCTTTTGAAGCGACATGATATGGATCCCTTATTTCAGTTCTTTATTCAGGATCTTTCATCCAGAAAAACATCCGTCTCACAGAAGTCCCATTTAATAATCATAGGTCGAAGATTCATTGTATGTAGAACAAATTATAGAGAAGTTACTGAGGATTCTGTTGAATATCAAATGATTATGAAAATCTGGAACCCCTGTACAAGGACTACGCCTTTGATTACGCAATTACATTTTATATAAAAATGACAAAAGCTAAATTTCTTTTAATTGTCTAGGACCAATTATAATATATATTATATATATATATATATATATATATATATATATATATATATATATATATATATATAAATATTGTGATTGGCCCTGGACAATAAAAAGAAATTTAGCTTAAGTCGATCACTTCCATCATAACTGCTTGCGTACAACATTCTATACTTCCCTTTCACCACTCCTCCCAGTATTCACTTTAAACTCTTCGTGTTTTAGCAAATTCACAAAGTCCTCGTGATTCTCAGCACTTTTATTTCCTCCACTCTTCTCCTTCAAATATTTATCTTCAGAATATCTTCTGGTCTTGTCTTAAATTCTCAATAACAGAAACAACGCGTTTCTGATGTGTTCTCTTGCTTACATTTTACTTTCCTAACTTTTTTTGAAATCTGTCCAGAGGATCAAGTATGTGCGCCTTTCATTCTTATCACTCTCTGTGTTAAATATACCTAATCCTTCGGGCCAGCCCAAGGATAGCTGTTAAATAGCTCAGTGGTCTGATTACGCTAAGATATACTACTTACCTTTTCCCCTACCCTCCCGATCCCCTACCGCCCTGCTCTCAGCTGGGTCGGACAAACAAGAAAGATCCACTCAGATTTTATTTTATTATAGATTAAAACCATACTTGAATGCATAGTACAGTCATCGTCTCTCATCTTGCCTTCTTGTATAAATCTCACTTTTGGACTTTTCTCTCGTAACTCCTTTCCGCATTTGCCAAGAAAATTGATCGCATTTTTGGAATTTATCTCCCATAATTAAAAGCACACAGGTCAATCCATTTTCTTATTACGTATATAGAATGTATAAGTGCACACCTAGAACTTGCATGCGCGCAGTTACACTGAGTACTGAATAGTTATATTTGAAATGTTACAATTCAGTCAAATGTTTTATTCTCTTAATTTGATTTCAGGATAAGAATAGATTACAAGTATAAAAGGCTAATGAGTCTGAGAGCGCACCATCTCTTTTGGAAGGGCAGAATGCAGCCCTCCTATTCCATTTCATACCTCACCACATTTACAGGCTTCCTTGTAAGGCTATAGCTCCCACGGCGCAGCGTATAGGCATTACTTAAGGTTCTTTGCAGCGTCCTTCGGCCCCTAGCTACAACCCCTTTCTTTCTTTTTACAGTGCATCCTCTCATATTCTCTTTCTTCCATCTGACTTACCACCCTCTCTAACAATTATTTTACGGTGCAACCGCGAGATTGTCCTCCTGTTACACCTTTGAAACATTCTTACTGTCAATTTTCCTTTCAGGGCTGAATGAGCTCATAGGTTCCAGCGCTTGGCCTTTGGCCTAAATTCTATAATCCAATCCTATAGGGCTATGGCACGTGCAAATACACAGCCGGCTCAAGTTAAACCAACCTGCGACATTCAGAACAAAGTTTACCTTTTAATACCCATTTGTTAGCTTCGTAAAAATAAATAAATAGTTTAATAAAGATGTGTAATTCCTGCCAAAACCTCTTATTGCTTTCCAATGGTTCCCTATGTACTATGAAAGTCATTCTATTTATTATTTAAATTTATTTACACGGAAAGAAAAACTCTTATGTAAACAGTTTGATCGACTGATGGAAGTTCTCTTCCCTTCGTAAGAGGCTGAAAGGGTCGTTAAGATATTAAGAGGGAAATATACGGCCATCCTCAAGGTTTCTTGGAATACATTCAACACTTTACCTGAAGTACCGTGATGAACGACATTCTCTCTCTCTCTCTCTCTCTCTCTCTCTCTCTCTCTCTCTCTCTCTCTCTCTCTCTCTGGACTTGAATTTGGTGCAGTCCTCTTAAGTACGGGCTATACATACATTGAAAGTTAGTTACTGGATCCAACTCGATTCCGAAACGCACGACAGAAATGTCAAACAAAGGCGCCGAGGTGAAGTGGGCGTTTCCTCAACGAAAATTCGAAGAAGAGGAAGCGTTAGAGAGGGTGTGGATGTCTAGCTAACCCCTTTACGTCAGAAAGATTCAAGTATTCGTAAGTGATACGATGAATGTCCCTTAGTCAGTGTTCCTTAGGCGATGAAAGCGGTTTCATCGACTTTTCTCGCCTCGGATTTCGGGGCCATGAATGACGTTCAGGATCTCTCAGACGCCTCAGTCTACCATCTGAGGATTGTGTCGAGATCACTTTCATGTGTTTTTCTAAAAACTGTATTCTCTTGAATTGCGCATAAAAAACATAACTCCTCTCCTCTCTCTCTCTCTCTCTCTCTCTCTCTCCAATGGATACTCATTGGTCTCTCTAGAGTTTAGTGAAAAAATCGAGGCGAACAATAGTATCCGTGATAGCATTAATAAATGATAGACTGTTTATCTATAATGTATGGTAATACAGCCTTAGAAATTTTGTTTGGCCTTGTTTTGATGAGGAAGACAAATATTTCAAGAAAAAGAACTCTCCATTCACCTTTAATCAGACTCTCTAACTAACCTCAAAATTATCTGAATTTGTAAATATGAAATGATCTTTGTAGTAAGAACGATGTAAGAGGCACCAGACCCTCGTATGCCAGACTGTGGTGGCAGTTATTGATACATTTTAGCTAGTGAATATCTTCGTTTGAGCTTTTGTCGTGATATGGAACGCATAAATGTTCATTCCTGTTAAATTAATTGTCGAAAACTTCATGAAAATTTCCAGGAGATAATGGTGATAATGACGAGGGTGTTGACGGTGAATTACCAGTAATTAAAGCCCAGATTTAAGTCTTAAAAAGTTATCAGATTAGGCGTGAGAGAAGATTTCTCTTAATACACAGTTTAGATTTAAAGTTTTAAAATGCCTGTTACATGAATTCCTTATTAATTGGATGGAAGTCCATTTTCAAAATCTGAAAAAAAAAAATCAGTCATCAATAATAACTAGTTTAATTTTGGAGATGGCGGAAACGACCGTTATTTCAATGCTTGTGTTCAGATGCTTGTTTATCGATTAAATTACTGTATTTCAGCTCGGATTTGTTAACGCTAATGATAAGCCCACCTCACGTTCACTGCAGAGTTCTGTTGCTTCTCTGACCTTCGGCCAAGTTAGGAAGATGACGTCATGGTTTCACCAGAGTCTGTGCGCCTGAATATATAAAACCACGATATTTCGATAACAGAAGAAGGGATTTTGATGACCTTTCGCGAAAAAAATCACTGTATGACACTGATAGATGTTTACTACTTTACCAATATTAATCAAGAATTTTCATTTTATGGTTACATCTCTAAGCTTTACTTGTGTTAGTTTCCCTTAGTTGAAGATGCGTTTTGAGTTTGTATTTATTAAATTTTCCGCATTAATTTATTATTATTAATAATATTATTATTAGCGAGAAATATAGCTAGGTAAAGATGGTGTCAAATGTTATTTGCCAAGTGTAGTTTCAGTGGCATAAGTAAAACAAGTGGTTCCCTGTCACTCTGCTGACTTGCGAATTGATTATCCTCCTTGTTTGTCTCAGATGTAAAGTACAGCATAGTGTGTTTTTAATTAGGTGATGAGAAAAATGAAAAACTATGTGTAAAAATTAGTAATGGATTACATGTAAATGAGTTTATATTGAAATTCTTATACACAGGTTTCTTGCTTGGCGTCGCTAGAAATAAAACGTAATCCGTTAAGAAAATCAGCAATAAAAAAACTAAAAAAAAAAACTAACGAAAACTGCAAGTTGCCAAACCACTCATCATCATATATTAATTCACAAACACACACACACAGAGCCGCGCACATAATGTACGATGCTGTCGATATATATATATATATATATATATATATATATATATATATAATATATATATATATATACTATATATATATATATACACACATATATATATATATATATATATATATATATATATATATATATATATATATATGTATATATGTATATAGTATATATAGTTACTTTGCAACGTCGATATATATATATATATATATATATATATATATATATAATTTGCATATATATATGTATATACATGTATATGTTAATATATGTATATATATAATATCAATATATTCTAATACTATATAGTATATATTGCTGCATATATACGTATTTGTGTGTATGTCACAAGATCTTATGATACTTGATTGATCATAGCTATTATCCCAGAAACCTCAGTCTTCCAATAAATAAAGTTATACGTTTTTGCAATCGAACAAGTAGAGCAACGTGAACCCACTTATCGCAAGTCCTCATTAGCGTTAATCACTGAGCTATTCTGCCTAATGATTTATTGATCTGTCAACAAGTCGTTCTATGAAGAGGAATGTAATATGAATAAACTGGTATGTCAAAACGACTTACTGTTTTAATGCTTTAGATAAATACAGTCATTGGGAAGTGATGCGAATGTTATTTTGTTTTTTTCTGCTAATAGCAAAGTACACAAATATAGTCATCTGTCTCATTTCTGTTTTCTACGAATAAGTGAAGTTTACTCAACATAACTGCTTTCAATGGTTCATTAATTTAATTTTGAAGTCTCATTATTCGTCTATTTTCTTCGAGCACAGCCATATCTCCATCAGATTTATATGCACGCTCGTCCTCATAGGCTGAAATAATAATCACGTTGAAAAAACGTGCCATCAATTTTTAGTGAAGAATAAATTGTTTGAGATTAAAACACCAAAGTCTTATCTCATGAAACAAAGATATTCAATAAAGATTTTCATGAACTATGTGAAGGACTCTTTAAATTAAGTTGTAATTCTTTATAGTGAATATTAATGGCCCCTTTTCTCTGAAGTGTTATCGAAGTCATGTTATTATATGTAATATACATATATATATATATATATATATATATATATATTATGTATATATATATATATATATATATATATATATATATTTTTTATAAATTACACACACACACACACACACACATATATATATATATATATATATATATATATATATATATATATAATATATATATATATATATATATTATAGATTAACTATTCAGATGATTACGGATAAATATGCATGATCGCTTAACTTAATTCAACGAAAGACTGATATAATTAAGAATAAGTCCTATAATTCTGTAAAAACTGCTCATTATTTGCAACGGCGAAGTAATTGATGATTAATATTGGTCGAGTTCTGGTGCACCCATTTGCGCCGCTGTCGCGTCTGGCAATAAACGCCACAGCAAATTACACGAACATTCTTATCACCGACAGATAAAGTGTGGGGATCCCTGAACCCTGCGCACCCAAGGCCAAAGAATTCCCGTTACAACTTTCGGGAAAGCGAGACTCCAGGGTCATCCACTGGGGTCCGTCCGAATGGTAGCTTATCCTGCCAAGGAATTCAGGATTGCCATCGTCCTTCCTGACAACATAAAGCCGCTTGTGTTCCGCCTTTTAAAGTTTACTGATATGCATCGGAATGGAGATAATGGAGGCGCTTTATTTCTGCTTTTCAAGGTTGGTGGCTGTACACGAATAAGTGAGAATTGGTTTTCTTTTTGTTTAACCTCTTCTTAATTTTAATCGTTTCAGTAATCTGCTATACCGAGAAGAAATAGTATGCAGAATTTCAAATTCTTCAAGAAATTAATGCCTTTCCGTGGTTATCTTCAATTTAATCAAATACTAAAACACACTAATTCAACACAAACGACCCTACATATATATGCGATATATATAAGCGATTATATATTAGAGTATAGTATTTATTATATATAAAATAGATGATTAATCTAAGATATAATATCTATTGATATTATACATATATATATAGATATATATATATATATATATATATATATATATAAGCGAATACCACGGAAAATGATAGTCAGAAATCCAAGCGCTTTCGTCTTTATTCAGACATCGTCAAGTAGCTCCTTGACGATGTCTGAATAAAGACGAAAGCGCTTGGATTTCTGGCTATCATTTTCCCGTGGTATTCGCTTATTTATGAAGTCACGTGCATCTACTGTGATTTTTTAAGCATATATATATATATATATATATATATATATATATATATATATATATATATATTTCCAGTCAAAACTTTAGCCTTGAACATCTACCCGAAGTGTCCATTGTAAATGAGGCGAGCCACAGCTTTTCTTCCTTATGAAATCGTACAACCTTCCTGTTTCAGACGATATAAGATCATCTCCCTCGCTATAGAAGTTTCATGGCATGTCCCCTATAGGAAGCACCGATTTTTAGGGGCGTTTCCCAGTCAAATCCTTCATGTCAAATCCGCTTTCATAACTGGAAAGCGAAAGCGGAAACGCAGTTTTTGTTTCTTTCAAAAGATGGTCAGTGTGACCGCTGTACCCTATAAAAAAGAAGAAGAAGAAAAAAAAAGTGGTAATTTTCAGCTTTCAGGAATGGGAAATGCGGCGACCCTTCCATTTCTCGCGAAAGCCCCACCAAAACTTGAGCTATAATAAGCAGTTGCGTACAAAATGAGAATGATACGGAAAGGGTCGCGTACTGCTTCCCTATCATAATTGTTTTTTCTCCCGCTGCAAACGTCGAATCACAGGTTTACAAGTTCCACGGAAACTTAGAGAAAGCCACCAAATGCGAATGCAAAAAAGAAACGTATACACTTCATTGCCATTATTATGCTCCCTATGTGTTCTCTCTCTCATGTTACGATTATTTTCACCTTCGAGTCAAAGTTTTACATCAAGTGGTCATCATCAGTCGACACAGTTTTTCTTCCCTTCAGACAACTTTGCGAAGTCCCTCGTTCCAGCGGTTGAGGTCCGTCCGGGTAATTGCCGCAGACAGACAGACACGTGCAATATTCGACTGGTGTTCTTCGCCTCGGCGGAGCCCTGGGATCTGTGTTGTCTTCCACGGTTGGGGAGAGGAATGGATTTGAATTCAACTAACGTCCAGTGGGCCTTTAAAATTCTCCAGTTTGTAAAAGTAATGAACAGCTGCTATTAGGTTAAAGAAACTACTCGCATATTACATATAATATTTATATTATATATATATATATATATATATATATATTATATATATATCTCTCTCTCTCTCTCTCTCTCTCTCTCTCTCTCTCACTCTCTCTCTCTATCCCATGCAAACTGGTTTGTCCGCCCCCGGTGGGGCTGGGTAGGTAGGGGAACGGGAGGGAATGGGAGACATACACCCTCCTCCTGCAAACCTGTTTGTCCGTTCCGGTTAGGGGATGGGGTAGGTAGGTAAGGGATGAGAAGGGCAAGGGGGACAAGCCCTGAGTTCCATCGCTCGGAGTTTGCGCGAACAAGCTCGTATATAAATATATATATATATATATATATATATATATATATATACTATATATATTATATATATATATATATATTATATAATATATATATATATATATATATATATATATATATATATATATATATACACGAGCTTTTTCACGCAAACTCCGAGCGATGGAACTCACGGCTTGTCTTCCTTGCCCTCCTCATCCCTTACCTACCTACCCCATCCATATATATATATATATATATATATATATATATATATATATATATATATATATATATTATATATATATATATATATATATATATATATATATATATACTGCGTATTGTATATCGACATACACGTTCATAATCAAATCCCACGTATCTATTTATATGAAAGAACGTCCGCATCAAATCCGAGTTAATGCCGTACATAACCACATTATCCTGGGTGAAATGTAAACGAGGGCGAGCGAGAGGCAGCCTTGTATTGAATGAACTGGCGAGTCGTCCTCAGAGGGAGCCCGGATGTGAATGGACTGCATCTGGCTTAGGAGTGGATGATCCGAGATCACTTCGGTGATACGGATATTTGCCATGCGATATGCATCTGAATCAGATAAGGCGTAACTGCATCAGAGGGACAAGGTTGCATTGCTGCTTGGCTTTGCAGGATGCATTGGCCTGAGGATGCGAGAATTTGTGTCAAATCGTCACGTCTGCATGCACCCTTCGTGCGAAGTCATTTTGGTTTTCGCTGGTGCTGTAGTTTTCCCTTGAGACCCCCTTCTCTGTCAGGTACTCTAGGGCTAGGCAGCGTCGCATGGGTAAATTTTTTTTCTTTTTCTTCATTTGAAAAATCTGACACCAAACATAACACAAAGTAGTCAATGTAGTTTACAATTAAAATCATGACATCACGTCGACGAAGTACCTGACTTCCATTTTACAGCTATAAAAAAATATACATAAATGAATAATAAAAAAAATTGGCTGTCAGGTGAATATGTTGGCGGAAAAACTCGAAATTCCAGAATTTGCCAAGAGTTACTTACGCGTTCGTGTGATACCCCGTATTTGCCATTATGAGAACCTCTTCATTCTCGCATAATTGAAAATCTTTGCTAGGTGGTACTTTGATGCGATTATGTTCTTGGATCCTTGCCGTTTCCCGACCGGTTTTCCTGCATTTTACTCTCATGTACGTAAATGTGCTCTACCATTTTTTATTCATTGTTCCAGACCGTTTCCACTGTCAAATTTTCGGACCACCCTTTTTGAAACTTTAACTTCTATTTTATTTTTATTTTTTATCAGCCGACCCATTTTGGTTCTGATATACTTTGGACACCTTATAAAAATAGGTATGCTTCATCATACTTGTATATCCTTAGACATCAGTATTGTTGGCGCTTAAATCCTTCTCTTTACTTAAGAAACAGATTTGTTTTGTGATGTCTCTGTTATATACTATAGATATATATATATATATATATATATATATATATATATATATATATATATACTATATATATAAAGGTAAAAGCCACGAAGGAAAGTGAAACACTGAGGTAGCTGCAAGATCTTTCGACTCAACGTCCTTTACTCAGCGGTTTCTGCTAAGTTAGCAGTCTGCTAAGTAAAGGATGTTGAATCGAAAGATCTAGCAGATACTCCAGTGTTTCACTTTCCTTCGTGGCTTATACCTTTATTTATGCATTTATCACGTTCCAAACTTTCGTGATTCAGTTATGTATACATATATATATATATATATATATATATATATATATATATATATATATAATATATATATATATATATATATATATATTATTATATATATTTATATATGTATATATATATGTATATATATACTATATATATATTTTATATATATATATGTATATATATATATATGTATATATATATATATATATATATATATATATATATATATATCCCACAAGTAGCTACTTATTCTTTCATTGTTTTTACATGGTTTCGTAAGAGCAGTGGTACAATACTCACAGACATAAAAAAAAATCATAGAAACTATATAAATCAACTTTGTATCCTGTTGAAAATAAACCTAAAAATCTAGCAAAAACTAATCCAAGTGTCTGGATATATATATATATATATATATATATATATAATATATATATATACATATATATATATATGTGTGTGTGTATATATATATATATATATATATATATATATATATATATATACACACACACAGACTATATATATATATATATATATATATATATATATATATATATATATATATATATATATATATATATATATATATATATATACTATATATCGGCCTGAGTGTATGTACATGAACTACTTCGCTGGTGGCATATATGGCGTTATAAACTAATAAGAAAACAAAAAAACAAGAGAAGTAAAATTCCTCACAGTTCTTCATTACATAAAAATGATACCTGTTATTTAGAACCTCATTCACACTCGTTGAAAAGCTCTCCATCCTGCTCCGTAAGAATGATGATATATGACCCCAACGGGAACGTTAAATTTTGTTTTAATGTTTAAGGTCCCGTTTTGTTTTAATGTTTAAGGTCTCGTTCTTGCGTAACAGAACTGATTTTTAGTTTTCTGTAAAAGGAAACTTTTGAGATGGCTTTCAGACTGTCCGTTCCCCCTCAGATCTTAAACATTACTGAGGCCAGAGGGGGCTGCAAATTGGTATGTTGATCATCCACCCTCCAATCATTAAATATTCCAAATTGCAGCCCCCTAGCATCAGTAGTTTTTATATTATTTATAAGGTTGAAGTTCGCCTTGATTGTGCGTCTGGCATCGCAATGGGTTCTAACAACACAAGCCACCACCAAGCTGTGGCTGAAACTTTCATACAGCACAGGAAGCTCTATTGCGCCGAAGTTTTCTTATTATGAATATATGCGCTAATGATTGCTTCAATATGCTGGTAAGCCCTTTATTTCAAGGAGACACAGTATATGGGTAATAAACGAATCAGATCGTCATTAACGTCTGAGAGGATATTCCTTAAAGAAAAGTCGTTTATGAAATATGAAATCATATGAAATTGGAGGAGATTGCATGTTGAGGTGAGAAGTTCAACTTAATTATTAAATTAGAGGAAGAATGAGGAAATGGTGATATGAAATTATTCGAGGGTGGTGCACCAGGTAGTACTAGTTTCGTGAGTAGGTGAGTGTATGCAGCATCAGCAGCAACATATTTTGTCTCACCGGAGTCTGGGACGAAAGAAAGTCACCAGTTCTACAGCTCTGAGTCAACTGGAAAGCGCTCCCCGCCCTTTATTTTTTTCTTGATAATAAATACAGGCCTCTCTTACGCCTCTAAATACACAGACGGCATCCTCTCCGTCAGCAACCTGCAAAATCTTCGCTATGATCACTTTAAAAAAAAGAAAGAAAAAA
>NC_087211.1:22100203-22112703 GCF_015104395.2 Macrobrachium nipponense | reverse complement strand
AGGGTCATGATATGAGCTTTAGTGATTAGAGGTTGTGGGGGTTGGGGGTGGGGAGAGATTTTTCGTCTCGGTGTCTTGTTTATGTTTTAGTTATAATTTTCAGGTATCACAGTGAAATATATGTATATAGCAACCAAAGAAAATGGCTTTCAACTTAGATTGCCTCAGGGTTGGGACTAGCGTTCT
The DNA here is from genome assembly GCF_015104395.2 of Macrobrachium nipponense. Taxonomy (NCBI): domain Eukaryota; kingdom Metazoa; phylum Arthropoda; class Malacostraca; order Decapoda; family Palaemonidae; genus Macrobrachium; species Macrobrachium nipponense. The sequence continues at coordinate 22,112,517 of NC_087211.1, read as the reverse complement.
TGTATATAATATATAAGGCCTTGTACTCCTAACTTACCTAGGCCTATTCCTATTTTTAAGAAACTGATGTCACAGGTATTAGATGTGGGAAACTTCCCTCATTAGATGTGAACTTTGAATTGCTCATACTTCCAGTAGAAAACTAGATAAATTGACAAATAAAGAAGATGCCCCGTAAAATTTTAACATGTCATTTAGGAACTGCTTGCTTGTTTTTCAAGGAAAATGTGTTAATTACGCATTGCCTTTAATGGGTATTATAACGTTACTTGATAAACCGTAATCTTAGATGAATAATTACCAAAAGCAGTTTGTTGTGAAGTTTCTTGCCAGTTTATAGGCCTAGGTTATTACTAGCGTATCTGATCCGACAAGTATTTTAAACGAACTGGATATTGGTACGGCAGCCGTACCCCGATCTCGGTAGATATTGGTACGGCAGTGAATTGCGTATGCGCGAACCCTTGTTTACCGCCTCACGCATATCCAAAGACTATATACTGAAGTGTATACACAGTCTTTGGGCATATCAGTGACAGCAAGAAAAATGGTGACGGAACAGCATGAACCGCGGAATAATACATTAGTTTTCGCCGAAAAACAGATGTTTTTAGGCTTTAACGAGCTGAAAAAAGCCATAGACATCTATGAAGACTCAAACATTCAAAAATTGGGTAATTCATGGTATATACGTAGGTCACGAACGATCGAATTGGCCCTGAAAAGAATTCCGAAGAGGAGATTCAAAGAGGATTATATATAAATATATACACTACCATCGTACCTTTGGTGACTTTCTCGGCCCTTTATTCTGCCCGACATCGACAGTTGCAAGGGCCGTTATACACTTTACAATATTCTTTTAATTCACTTCATTGGGTATATTGCAGCTGTCGGAGAAGACGATAGAATTTACCAGGTAGTGAAATGGCAATGTTAAACCAAATTTTAGCATTATTCTATTAAAATCGGGATAGTGTTGTTTTTGTAGTACAAAAACGGGACAAAATTCACAAAAGCTAAACAAACAAAAAAAGGGGGGAGGGACATTTTGCTAACTGAAAAAACAGGGACAGAAGTTCAAAAAGCGTGACTGTCCCACCTAAAAGCCGAACTCTGGTTTACATAATACAGTATGATTAGCAAACTGGTAAACGGATACAGCTAACTGCCGTATCTACAGCAAGTCAAGAGCGCAAATACGGCACCAATGACAGAATCTGCCGTACCCTTACTGCACTATATTATTTGTACGGCAGGAAGTCTGAAATTGACGCATGCGCAATTCACTGCCGTACCAATATCTACCGCGATCGGGATACGGCTGCCGTACCTATATCCTGTGCCTATTTTAAAATGACCTTTCACAGAAGAAATTATCTTATGAAAATGATTAAAATAATTCTGTAAGTCAAGGTTTTAAACTAAAGGAGCAAAACTTCCCGGAATTGGCCAGGCATTGACGTAAGTGTTTTTTTTTCGAAGGCATTCGAGTATGTTCAGTACCTGTGACCCATGACAAGTGCGCTGGTCGAATTTCATGTACTTATGCTTCGCAGATAACTAGGCCTCGTGTTTGTCGGTTTCGTTGTTATAGTAAAGCTAATTTGGTTTTAAAAGGTTACCTGGATAATTTTCATTACGGCATTGAGGAATATTCTCTCTCTCTCTCTCTCTCTCTCTCTCTCTCTCTCTCTCTCTCTCTCTCTCTCTCTCTCTCTGTGTGTGTGTGTGTGTGTGTGTGGTGTGTGAATGCTTTTAATATCTAGCCGAAACGTTGCAAACTTTCTCACGCGTTCGTTACATGCTTTCATACGCAGAGGTTTGTTGCAATGGAACGGTTGTCTAATTTGGCGAGACAGAGTTTGGACATTACAGACTCATCTTAGGGAAGAATCCTTCAATTGTGGTTGAAAGGCTTGCCCATGCTTGTGTTCTAGTGCCTCGTTTATCGAGTTTCCTTAACAGTTTCCCCAATATCAGCCTGATCTCACGTGTTTTGTTTTCTTTGCGTACAACTGTATTTGTTAAATACAAAGTATTCCTCGATATAGGGGTTAATGCCATCAGTGCACCCAGTTACATTACTTTTTTTTTTAACCAAAGGATTTCCGCAGCATCCCTTCGGCCCCTAGATGCAGCCCCTTTCATCCATTTTACTGTACCTCCATTCATATTATCTTTCTTCCATCTTGCTACGCACCCTCTTGCAACTGCCAGGCTTTCCTCCTGTTACAATTTTCAAACCTTTTGAGTGTCCATTCCTGTTTCGGGGTGGAATGGCCGGTCTTGGGCCGAGAACACTATCCCATGTTCCATATTTCATACAAATTATTGAATTAAAATTTCCTAATATTTACCGAGACTTCTGCCTTAACATTTTTATTGTGACTTAGATGTAAACGTACAAATATTCACCGTATATTGATGTTTGGCAATACTAATAGAAAAAAGAATATCGAAGTAAAAACTGACAATAAAATTTATTTTTATTTTAAGAATTATTTGTAGAAATTAAATTCAATTACGTCTCTGTTAGTGTCCCCTTACAGTTTTATTTTGATAACATATTAATATGGCATAATAGTAGACGGCTATTACACACCTCAGGCGCACTTCCTTTTTGACAAAGTTAAGTATATCTTAGTTTTACCAGACCACTGAGCTGATTGACAGCTCTCCTAGGGGCTAGGGCTGGCCCGAAGGATTAGATATTTTTACGTGACTAGAAACCAATTGGTTACCTAGCAACGGGACCTGCAGTTTATTGTGGGATCCGAACCACACTGTATCGAGAAATGAAATTCTATCACCAGAAATAAACTCCTCTGGTTCCGCATTGGCCGAGCCGAGAATCGAACTTCGGACCACCGGATTGGTATCATTTTTGACAAATGCGCCTACACATCACTCCGCAAAACTATTGGCGCGTTATGAACAGTACCCTTGATTTTTAGTTCAGCAATAGCTGCAACATGAGATCTGAGATTAGGAGCTCAAAACCTAATATCTGCAATATCAAGGCAGTCCCGGAATTGCAGTCGCTCTTTCACGAAACTGCCTGTAATGTAATAACCGACAGTAACTCCTAACGGCCGGCTGTGGGCATTCCGTAATTACCGATTCGCAGTCTGTTAGCCGGCAAATTACATGGAACAACCAACGTTTATAATCGAAAGTGGCGTTTGCGAACACCGACCGAGTCTTTTGATAATAGTATTGCATCTGGACACCCACCTTGCATTTAGGTGCAAGTTCCTTATTGGATGGTCTTTGGGGTGAAAAACAACGTTTTGGTATATTCTGATGAAAAGCAGATATATATATATATATATATATATATATATATATATATATATATATATATATATATATATATATATATATATATATATATATGACTTAATCACATCACCGTGATTCTGCTCTGTCCGCTGGTTCGAAGCCACGAGAAAACGAAATTGTTATCAACTAAAAAAATTCCCCTTCTGTTAAACATATAAGAAAATATATTTTTTCTGAGGTAGAGCGAATTGGATATTAAAGGACATTTGTAGCTTAATGCATATATATATATATATATATATATATATATATATATATATATATATAATATATATATATGCATATATATATATTATAGTATATAAATATCTATATATAACACACGCGCACACATATGCACACGTAAATTCACATTAAACCAGAAATGTTTGCGTGTTTAGTAAAAAGCCTGTTGGGGATTACCGTCAAAATATAAACAAATATTAGCCCTAGATAACGTTTCCCGAACACCCTTGGATGTCACTATCGAGGAAAGATCCGACAGTTCTGGTTTAATGGGAATTATGTGAAATATATATATATATATATATATATATATATATATATATATATATATATATATATATATATATATATATATATATATACCTACGGGGTTAAACCCCTTTGGTCACTGTTAAGGAAACCTCCCAAATGTCGTTTGATATAAAATTCACCCATCCTCTGAATATCACACACTGAACCGTTTGAAGTGGAATTTTTAAGTGATACGTCACCGGGGAGACTCGAACTTCCGAATGACCGGCAAGCGACGCCTTTGTTATGACGGTAAGCATTGGTCTATGAAGAAGATTCGTTCGATTTTTCCAGTCTCCCTGGTGATGAATTGCGTATCACTTTTAAATTTCCCTTCGGTGTGTTTTATTCAGAGATTAAGTGAATTTGATATCAAACGACATTTGTAGCTAAATGTTTATGAGCATGCAACATGTCACGGTTTGTGTGACAAAATACTATATATATATATATATATATATATATATATATATATATATATATATATATATATATATATATATGTATGATATATATATATATATATATATATATATATATAATATATATAAATTAGAAGTTATTCACTAACTGAATAACCGGTCTCCGAAAATTTTGAGCGCATTTTGCCAGCTTGCGAAATTGAATTGAATCCAGACGAGAAATCGAACTTGTTTCTATATTTGGACCTTGAGAAGTGATAGATGTTTGTACGCATTTTTAGAAGTTGTAACATGTACAGAAATAGGACAATTATACGCTCAATTTATTAAGCACTTAAGAAAGTTCGTTTGACGTTCGTTTGACGCAAGTGGTGCGGAAAAGGTCTCAAGATTGCATTGTCACGTCGATTTCTAATGACTTTTGTCCAGTGAACATCGTTATTCTTAGAACATATATTTATTTAACTTTTCTGAATTCGGAGTTGTGCGTTGTTGTGCTTGAAGTTATTTATAAGTCTGGCTCCGCATCTAATGCTCCTCTGCTACATATGAAGTGCCAAATTCCTACAGAATAGTTGCAAGAATTTTTGTTGAGAGGAGAAGGAACTCTGGTGCTGTCACCTAACAAAAGCTTATCGGTGAAAGAGTACGTATAAGTCATTATAGCTTATCGGTGAAAGAGCACGTATAAGTCATTATAGCTTATCGGTGAAAGAGCACGTATCAGTATCAGTCATTATAGCTTATCGGTGAAAGAGCATGTATCAGTCCTCACAGCTTATTGGTGAAAGAGCCCGTATAAGTCATTATAGCTTATCGGTTAAAGAGCACCTGGTATAAGTCTATCCATTTGAGCATTATAGGAGCTACACATCTTTTAAAGAATAACGATAGACACTTTTGACTCAGATCAACGCAGTGGTACATTTACCCATGATTTGAAGTTTTCGTGAAAGTTCTTTAAACCTTTTATAAGTAACACAGTTTCTCTAATTCCCACTTCATAGTCATGTATCGTAAGTTTGTTTTCGAAGAGGCAATTCTCTTTCGAACAAAATGTGTCGATTTGCGCACAACTGTCGTTTATAAGTTATTCATTTCATCCATTCACAAATCAGTATGTTTAATAGTCTTCTTATAGGTATGCAGAATAAAACTACTCAGATGTGAAAGGATTGATTACCTACACAACTAATATAATGATAATAAGTGTTGTTAAATAACTTCTGGCGGAATAAGAAACGTATATTGATTTTGTGCGTGGATATGCGCAAAATCGATATGCGTATGTTGAAGTTTCTGCTTTGGCTGGTTATCTAGGAGTCACCTTCTCCGAGGTGCTAGTACTAATCATGGTGGATGCTCAGTGGGACGCCTTGTTTAGTACTAGCACCTCGGGGGTCAAAGTATTATATTCACCCATTTCTATAAAATGTTGTCGGCATATTATATTACTAGCCGATATCTTTGATATGCTAGGGGTTAGTACTAAACACAGCGTCCTATGAGCTTCCGCCATATTTAGTACTATAGCACCGTAAGAATCCAAAAGTAGCATCATGCGGAATAACTGTGAGATCTTGCCCCAGTAAATGAGTTAGGCAGGTTAAAATCCACTTTAAAGACGCGTCTGTAGCATTGTACCACACAAGGAATAGATAATAAATGAATTGAATTGATTAATAGTAGTAAAACCTGTAGCATAAGTTACTATAAAAATCTTATAAAAATTGCTCTTTATTATCTTTTTTTAACCTTACTCTTCATGAATGAGCTCTTTGTAATTATTTAGATGTACAGTTTATCTGCCAGTGTCTTTACAAAATAACGGAATAACGTCACCGAGCGACATTCTGGTTGAATTATTCGAATAAAACATGACGTAAGGAGTCACATGGCTGATGTATTTGGTCAAGGAGAGGAGAAACTGCTGTCTTTCAATTGATTACAAGCGCTGGACAATGGCTGGCTTACTGAACTGTTTACATGCCGACACAGTCACCTGCGTAAAAGATAGTTGTGCTATCCAGTGGTTAAAGGACAAAAGGGGTTTAATTTGTAGAAAAACTGCTTGGAAATAAATGAAGAGTAACATAGTTAAGAAGAATGTCCGGAATATTAACGCAATATCCTGGAGAGAGAGAGAGAGCCTCTCTTCCCTTATGATTTCATTGTCTTTTCTTCTGGTATGTTGAGAGAGAGGAGATACTAATGACCAGTCAGCTGCTTTGGAATACAGGGAGGAATTAATTTGCAGACATCAATTGTAGATAAAGTCAGTTTCAGATGGTTTGGAGTTATTCTGAACAGTTTGTTTTTTATTATCGTTATTACTAATATGTATGAGGTGGTTTTGGAGAACTGCCTGTATAAGAATTAGTTAAGTCAATACGTTCAGAAGAGTGATATAAACTCATGGTGTTACGGACTTAAGGTTGAAATATGTAGCATGATATAATTCAAAATACATGTCATTAATAAATGAATATGATTCTCTCTCTCTCTCTCTCTCTCTTCTCTCTCTCTCTCTCTCTCTCTCGTAGGGAGTTAATGCCACCATTTCCCCTCACGTGGTGCACTGCAGGTATTACTAACAGTTGTTTGCCACGTCCCATCGACCCCCAGCTGCACCCATTTTTTCGCCTTTTAGCCATTGCCTCCATTTCCGCTTCCTTTCTTCCATCACGCTGCCCAATCTTTCTATTACTTTTCAGCACGACTCTGGTTTTCCTTTACGGATGCACTTTCAGAGTCTCGTACTTAATCTAATATTCATGATCTTTTTATCTCGCTGCCTAACTGCTCCGACACAATCTTTTCTCTCTCTTAAGCGATATATGGCTGAAAGTGTCCTTGTCCTAGTGCGTGGTTGTAGAACCTAAATTTAATTGTTAAGTATTTCTCTCTCTCTCTCTCTCTCTCTCTCTCTCTCTCTCTCTGCGTTAATCATACAAATGATCCGTTGCAGTGACTTAGCAACCAGCAGTTATGGTCCATCGCTAGTTCCTCGCACGTGTAAACCACATCGTGACGAACGCCAAAAACCGTGTTATTGATGACAAGACGTTATGCACTGACCTCCTCCGGTCGTATGAAAATGTCGCTTGCATCGTTTCGGTATTGTAGCGCCTATACATCCTCTCTTTAACGCGTTACAACTTTGAGATCTTAGTCGTCATACTTTAATGGGTAATGATAAATTGCGATCCTGTTCAAAACTTCTGCGGCCTTTATCGATGTTTGCTTGACGCGGTGAGGAGCAAGGTCTAAAGAATACTCTTTAGACCTATGTGAGGAGGTGCTTGAGGGTAACTATTCGGAATTGTTCATGCTCAGTCTAGCACTTGCGATGCGATGTGTTGTGACAACTAACTGACTGTTCGCGTTGTCTGGAATCGGTAGCGACTGATGTCCATTGTTCACAAGAGCCATGATGATATTTACATTGTCCATCTCAAGAACTTGGACGTTGGTGTGCTCACTGCATCGACGCTCACTGTATTTCTTTTCAAATTAACATGCGTACGTATACACACACACACATATATATATATTATAAATTATATTTTATATATATATATATATATATTATATATATATATATATATATATATATACATATAAAAGTTCTACAATTAAATGTATGTTTTAAAACTTGCAGTGTATTAGCGATATATATGTACATTGCGTCAGTTGGTAAGTTTGAATGCCGATAGATAATGCTGGCAAATAAACAAACTTAAGTGTGTTACAGTCAAATGAGAAACAACACGCGGACTAAATCCATCATGGACGAACATCTCGACATACGGATCTTATCAAAGGACTAATTGAAAAGATGAGCGTTCATTGTCAGGGCAATTATCTCCAAGTTCACACCTGGATGAGATAGATGTCTGCCTCGGGTGGCATTCATCTAGGGTCCCCGTGATGCGCACTTTGACCTGGGATGTACCCTTTGGTATTTTTAGTCTCCTTTGACTTGTTATTGTGTTTCATTTTGTTCCGTGTGGTTGCATTCGTTTTTATTTAAGCCTTTTCATAAAAATGTTGGCATGTGGGCCTTTTATACGCAAAAAAAAAAAAAAAAGAGAATAATTTCTTACTAGGTTTGTCGGCTTCGCATAGAATGTAGAATTTTGACCGCCATATAATTCACTAAGGCCCATCCATTGCGCTTTCTTATTGCCTTCTGCTGAAACTGTTTAGAAACATGTTTTGAACTGAAAATATCCCGTCAATTTATTTTGGAATTGGTGAAGTCTTATCTCAGTTTCATTATACGGTTCAACGAAAATTATTCCTTAGGGATGTTTTTGTCGTCAGTGCATCTCATGCGGTGCACTATAGGTATTACTTCAGGTTCTTTGCAGTGTGCCTTCTGCCTCTAGCTAACCGCTTTCGCTCCTTTTACTGTACCTCCTTTCATATTCGCTTTCTTCCATCTAACTTTCCACCTTCTCCTAAAAATATATTCATAGTGCAACTGCGAGGTTTTCCTTTTTACTCATTTTTAACCTTTAACTGGCAATTTTCGATTCAGCGCTGAATGGCCTCATAGGTTCCAGTGCTTGGCCTTTCGCCCAAATTCCATATTCAATGCAATATAATTCAACGAATATTTAAGTACGTTAAAACATAATTCTTTTAAGACTTTATTTTCAACATACAGAACACAATGGGTAAAAAGAAAGAAAAAAAAAAATTGATCGTCATCTTTCACTTCAGCCTCCATCACATGCTGCACGATTTCTTGTGGTGACTCGCCGTGGTTACAGATTATTCATGGATTGAATACAACGTGCACGGTTAATACATTTGCTCCTTCAAGAAGGGCCGTGTCCGAAAATGTAGATTTGTCAGTGTCTGTAAACTTCTTGAGGTTGCTGATTTTTTAAAATTTATTTTTTTATCTCGTTGACATTGAATTCAAGCAATCTTTTTGAAAATATTTTTTTTAGTGGTTAATGATCGCGGACGGTTGTCCTTGTCATTAGGGTCCAGAAGTTAAAAAAAATAATGTTTGTTTTTGTAAAGGAAAAAATACCTTACCCAATAATTCCGTGCTGTTCTGGTTCCAGCTTTGTTGAATTATCAACCTTCGGCGTAGGTAATAAACTCTAAGTTCCTGTATTTTAATTACTTCAAATGACCACCGTCACACGTATACATATATGGTTCGCATTCTTATGTAAATTCATTCTTGAAATAATGCCTTATATCTCCCTTGCAGCTGAATGTCAAATGGTCTCTTATTCATTTATAGCATTTAACAAATTACATGTTTTGCCTCACATCACCTCTAGAAGTGCTATGTTTTTCCGTTTGACCCATTATTCATCAAATTACATGTCTTGTGTCAAGCGTTCCCAAAAGTTACATGTCATCTCGTTCCACGAATTAATATCCTGTGTTGAATCTTCCCCGAAGTTAGATGCCATGAGTCCCATCGCCTCTGTTGTTATATGTTTGAGTCTCAGCACCTTTATAGTTACATGCCTGGAGTCCCATCACTTCTGCATCCACATGTCTTGAGTCTCATCACCTCTTCAGTTACATGTCTTGAGTCCCGTCGCCTCCGTAATTATCTACGTACATGTCTTGAGACCCATCGCTTTTATTGTTATATGTTGACCTCTATAGTCACATCACCTCTGTAGTTAAGAGCCTTGAGTCCCGTCACCTCTATATTTGCATGTCTCGTGTAATATAAACTCTAAATTACTTGTTGCATTACGCTTACAAGTTATTAAGACAATCATAGCACCACCTTGATATACCAAGTCCCGCAGCAGTCCTAGAAATAACTTTGGTGGCTTTGTAGTTCTCAAAGCATGGTTCATCTTGTGTTACCCCCGACAAATTATTTGTTATTATTCCACCCTTTAAGTGACTTGCCATACTATCTTGTCATTGAATGGTGCCACATTACTCTAGTCATTGAGCGTCATGTCTTCTATCGCCCCTTGAAGCTAATGCTTCTTTCCATACAACCCTGTAAATGACTTTCTTTCTCTGCCTTGACCTATGAAATTGCCTAAGTACTTGTCTTTCTCGTACCACCTTGAAAATGACTTGTCTTCAATGGCACTTGAAGTATTCATTTTATCTTATATAATATATATAGAGCTGTAACACCAACCTGAACATGGTCCAGCTTCTCTCAAATGTCAATTAAAATTTACATGTCTCAAGCAGCCTTTCAAAAGTGTCGGTTTTTTGGCGTGCAGCCCTTGAAAGTACTCGCCTTGAAGCCCTTGGCAGTACTGCTCAGTCACTTGTGTCACACCACTTTCAGAAATTACTAGTGCGTCTTAATAATACCCGTAAAATGAATAGTTTTTTTTTATATAAAAAGGAAAAAATCTCATTTGAATGGCTAGTTTGATATTCTAGATGCCATTATCACGCTACTTTGAAAATGATTCGTGATTATTATACCACCTCTAAAATGACATGCTCATTTCGTATCATACCTCGGATTGCTTTTCATATCATATACTCTCGTGATAGAGAGTTTCTCCCTACTATGTTTCCTTTTATTATAGCAGCCGTATTATTTTGCAACACAACCTTCAAAATAACAGGTTTTGCCTCTCTTGTTTTTAGACCGCCCCTAGAAACTCGATGTGAGCGTTTGTAAGTCACCAGGATTGAGTTGTCTCTAACCGCCTCTTAAAATAACAGTCTTTGTTTCGTAAAATATTTGGAAATTACGTGCGTCAGACCGCCCTGAAAATTGAACATTTCACACCGTCCGAAATATACTTGATAAAACCTAATCGAACGACACTATTGTGATTCTTGTGCAGTACGCCAGAGGTTGAGTAACAAGATACGGCTCTTAAGAAAACTGACCAAGTTGAAGGCTGCGGTTCTTTGCAGCGTCCCTTCGGCCCCTAGCTGCAACCCCTTTCATTCGTATTACTGTACTTCCATTCATATTCTCTTTCTTCCATCTGACTTTCCATCTCCCCTGACAGTTACTTCAAAGCGCAACTGCTTTGAGGTTTTCCTCCGGTTACGCCTTTCAGACCTTTCTAATCTCAATTTCCCTGTCATCGCTGAGTTACCTCATAGGTCCCAGTGCTTGGCCTTAGCTCAAAATTCAATATTCTTTTCTATTTTTTCTATTCGATTTAATATAGAAAAGGCATTAACCAGCAATGAACAAAAGAACATCTAGAGAGAGTGAACAATGATGTTATCTTCATTGGCAGTCGGGAAAAAAAAAAGCCGCAAGCAGTGCGTGCCAGCCGACAGTCTAGTTAAAAACAGCGTAATCTGACATAAACACAATCTTTAAATCTTCTTGCTTCTAAAAGGAGGCCTTTTTTTTTCTCACTTTTTTTTTTTCTTACGCCCGCGATGAAACACTACAGGCAAAAGGCACAGCCAAGGATTACCTCGCTTATAATAATAGAAATAATCGTATTTTTGGTTGTTGATGCCATTATTATTATTATTATTATTATTAATTATTATTATTATTCTTATTATTATTATTATTAATCTATTTATTTATTTATTTTGTATGCTTTGTTGAACTCCTGACTTCCTAGTATGCATGCAAAATTATTTTTATTTAAGGTTTACACAATGCTGGCAGACGACGTTGCCGTACATCCAACTCCTGGCATAGCAACTGCGATGCCCTTTAGAGCATTCTTTTTAGCTTTATTTATTTTTAGGTCATAACTCGACGCCCGGAATCGATAATTCCAGACATTTGTTAAATCACGAAAGACCGAAGTATCTTTCTCACAAGAGGGTAATCGCTTACACCGGGCGAAACTGAAACTACTGCTGACGATGGAAAGTTATTTTTTTTTTTTTTTGTCTATCGGTGTCACGGTACAAAAAAAAAAAAAAAAAGTATGACATTGACACGAGTTTCCGGATGACTTCAACATTGGTGCAGACGTTGTGTGCGTGAACGCCAACGACTGCAATGTGCATAAACTTACGTAGAACCACGAAAAAGACGCAACATATAGACATAGTATACATACACACCCACATGTGTGTGTA
>NC_087211.1:22080203-22097703 GCF_015104395.2 Macrobrachium nipponense | reverse complement strand
AAAATACCGTGCATTTTTTTTTTCTTTTTTTGTCAGAAAACATAAAACTGCTTGGCCCATGCGTAGGTAAGGCGTGCTCGACGCATGAATTCACCTCCAGTGCTAATAGAGCGTTTCTTACTTGAGCTAATGACACTCTCAAGCTAATGATACACTGACTGCGTAGCGAAGTCTTGTCTCTAATAGGTTAAACCCAGTGACCTTGCTGAGTAGTGGGAATACGCACAATGGTTTTTTCCTTTCTTTCCTTTATTTTTTTGGTCAGTGTTCACGAACTAATAATAATCGGTAATGCTATTTGATTTTAGTCGTTTGATATATTTCATGATCGTAAACTTGGTATTATGAATAACGAAATTTGCATTTCGTTATTCATAAATAACGAAATTTCAGATTTCTCTTTAGCGTTCCCGCAAAAGTAAACATTGCAGATGGATGTGAGGATCACCTCACCGAGACCCTTGTGTTGATTAGGTTTTGACTTAGTACTGAACTCTCTCTCTCTCTCTCTCTCTCTCTCTCTCTCTCTCTCTCTCTCTCTCTCTCTCTCTCTCAGCAGTCTGCTAGTAGCTAGGTACATAAATTACTCCATTGGTCAACAAAATCATATTGAGATTTTAAGGAGAACACTCGTGCCATCCCTCCCCTTCTGACTTGGGCATCCAATGCTGCTCATTCAGTTTGTGTGTGTGTGAGAGAGAGAGAGAGAGAGAGAGAGAGAGAGAGAGAGAGAGAGAGAGAGAGAGAGACGGCGAGGCTGAGTGACCCCCTGAACGGGCTGTGATTCGTTTTGGCCATTCGACCTCCTGTAAAGATGTTCCTGGGCCTTTCCCCATAGAAGGCCCCCTAAGGGGAGTAACGCTTCCCTCGAAATAAATAAATAAGTCAGCAGTGTTTCTATTACGGGAGTTTAAAGGGAACCAGGAGGCAGAATTCCCAGTCTGGGAAGTAATTCTATATCATCGGTGGGGGTTGGAGACGACAGTTCTGTTTATTGTCAGTGTTTCAGTGACATTTGTTATTGTTATTATGATTATTATTATTATGCCTGGCTAATTAAAAATGACAATATTTCAAGTTACCCTGCGATGACATCGTATTTACCTTTCAAGTACATTATGCTTCTTAGCCTTTTCTTTCAAGATTATGTCATTAGTTAAACACGGATCTCACCACCCTGTGACTGTGTGCACTGCACAAAAAGCAAGTATGTGGACGCCGCCCTTTGCGTCTGGTATAGTTTGAGAATGATTATTAATGCAATTGGTGAATGCTGAAAGGAAATGTAATGTCATACAGTACTGTATTGGGTATAGAGATGTGCTGTAAACGTCAATGATACTGATTTGATTTCAGTTTAGAATTATAACCGAACATTCTGCATAAGTAGGCAACTACCGACGTTCCGCAAATATTAAGAAACAAGGCAGGGGCCAATCCCTCGTATTAAGTCATCAGTGATTACTGTTTCAACACTCGAAGAAAAAAATCAAGTTGGAAGAAGAAGAGGAGGAGGAAGATTTGGATGGAAAGGAAAACGCCCTTTAAAAGATTTAAAGTTTTGAGGCAGAAAAAGCCAAATTTAGAAGGGGGTTCCTTACAGTTGGGTTAGTTAATCGTTAACCACCAATTAAAATCCTGCAAATTATTCTGATCGCCTTTAGCTGTATTTCTTAGCCACTGATTTTACCTTTCCGAGGTGAAGAACAAAAACCTCTGCTCTTGAGCATATTTTTGAAAAGAAAGCGTTGAAGCAAACGTTTTGATATCATTTCAAAGCGTATGATCTCGAATAAGATAGACGTCGAATAGCTCAAAGGTAATCAAAGGCTGTTCTCGAAGCTCAGATCATGGACGCGTATTTTTGCATGAGTATGGAGAGGGATCTGGGTCGAGTATCCTTAGTTGCGGTCGTGCTTGATCGATAAGTTGGCTCGTATCAGCACGGACTCTTGATTGTTTGTTTGTCGTCATAATATCTCGCTTATCGATAACAAAAAACTTACAAACCGTTGCTGTTGTCTTTGCATTGCTTGTTTAGCTGTATCAGTTTTGCGAATATGCGAATGTTCATGTATTTCACTACGCAGTCATTCTTCGCTCTTTGATTGTTTTTGTCCTTTTTTACTTTCCTCTGTTTTCCCTCAACAAATCTCACAGCCTCCTCTCTTGTAGCCACCTTTAGAGACAGTCCGTGTCCAGTCCGCCCCCCCCCACCCCCACCCCCCTTCTCTCCTCTCTCTGTTTTATTTTCTTTCTTTCTTTTTTGTCGTTCCCTTGGACTTCGATCAGATAAGGACAGTAGTGTGCCCGAATCAGATAAAGGCACGAGTTTGCCCGTCATATGTACGGCTTGTACATGACACTCATGGAGTCACGAGATAACACTAGAGTTTGTTACTCTTATTTATCTATGACAAATCAGGAGGAAATGTGCATGCTTTTGTCAAAAGAAATAAATTAATGTAACTGAATGTCATGGGTATTCTTGAGGTGATTTATTGAACACTGACTTCATTTTTATTATTGTTATTTGGTTTTCTCCACAAGGAACAAAATCGGTTTTCGTTTTGGCTTCAAGGTTTGATTGCGGTGTCCCGCAGAGCGAATGCAACCTCGGGCTTCCTTGGGATACATTTTTATTTAGAACATTCGGTATTTTTTTTTGAAAGATATCGGCCGCTTATGAGAAATTAATGACACTCCACATGGATCAGTTATTTTTCCCGTACACTAAAAAGTTTTAGTTACAGTATGTGTTCGGTAGAACCCTCCTTTCAGATTCATTTAGGCTAAAGGATGGAGTTCTATGTTCGTATTCCAAGGCTGCTCTGGAGCTGTATGTTTCGTAACCAGTCTATTTCTGGTAATATGATTCCGAGGTCATAGACTGAATTCACGTTATCCAGGGATATTTCAACAATGACGTCGCTTTTTCATGAGCATACGAAGCAAATTCAACAATGACATTCGGGGTCGATACTGTACTGATTTATAGTTTATAAACAATATTATCCACAAACGGGTAGTAGGCTACTCTCATACACACATGCCCACTCACTCACTGATACATATGAGCTGTGTTTTTATGTTGACTTCCCTGGCGTTACGAAGAAATTTACCAACGGCGTCAAACACGAGTGAAGACAATGATTAAGAGAAGCTTAGGAATGATACCATTCATCGTTGAATCGTTCATTATCTTTAAGTGTTTGAAAATGAAATGACCATTTGTCAGAATCCTATAAGGTTGATGCACCGTGAAAAGAATAAATTTGAATCTTTGTTTTTTTCTTCTTCCTTAAGCCCATTGTGTAGATGAGGCGACGCGTGTACTACATGTGTTTCGTTCTCATCACTGTTGACTCCTGGACCAGGCTGCTTGGTGTCCGGTGTGCCTCCTGTTTATAGTGAAGGCACCTCAAAATATTGCTTGTGGGTACGAAAATGTCCTGAAAAGTTTGATTTTTGGATATGGAACATATAATTTGGCGAGGGGTCGGATGATTGCACACCCTTGGCGGAGGAGGTTTGCGATTGACTCTTAAGGTCGTTTTTCCTTGTGTTCTGCGACTCCCTTCTTCCTACCACTTCCCGCCAGATGTTTCATCGCCACTTTGATCTGTTGTTATTGCGGATCCTGGATCTGCCTTTGGAATTAGAAAGGATCAATAAAGAAGATAAGAAGGAAGAACCCCCAGACGGAGGTAGAAGACACGTCTCTTTTCCAAACATTGAAACGGGCAAGTCACTCACTGCCCTGTGCTTCTTCAGCGGAGGTTTCTGTTTGGAATTTATGATAAGGAATGATATAAACTAACGTCTCCTCCTGACTCCTCCTTTTCTTCTTCTTCCTCTTCTTCTTCTTCTTCTGGGTGCGTACCACTTGTAAAACTGATTTAGTGGCGGAAGTGCTATGATGTGTCAGTATTAGTATTAGTGGATAAGATACTTTCTCCTCTTGTTTCATTACTAAATGCATTTTGGTTGATTTTTTCATAAACCAGGACGTTTTGGATGGCCGGGTATGTGTGCGAATTTTGATGAATTGTAAGACGCAGCTCTTCGTTATTGTTCTCTCTCTCTCTCTCTCTCTCTCTCTCTCTCTCTCTCTCCTCTCTCTCTCTCTCCACCCAAGCTGCGGCTCACAACAGTCGAGCACTGCTTAGGTCAACAGAGGCACAAGGGGTAGAAAGAAACGCCTGATATCGCTACTTCCTCGTCGCGGGGTAGAACACGAGGCCTCTCACTTTGAGCGCTACCATTTGAACTACGAGAGAGAGAGAGAGAGAGAGAGACGGGCGTGGGTGGGGGGTCGGGGTTAGGGAGATTGTCAGTGCATGAAACTGTAAGTGGATTACTGTTTGATCCTTTTTTGCACTTACCCGTGCCGTGTATCGACTAAGCGCCCTCCTTGTTCGCTTTTTCGGTTTCTGGGTTACATTCTTTTAAAGCTCCTTTTCATGACTTGCATTCGGTAAAAGTAGTAGGTGATGTCATAGGACCAGCATTACAGTAACATGCAAGTAATCGGATGAAAAATGTATGCTCTCGTCATTAAAAGGGAGCAAGTTAGCTCGAGAAACTTTTATAATTAAGCATCATAGCGATGTTTTCATCTCGCGGTCTGCAGGAGATGGAGATGGTGTCACACTGCGAGGTTTCAGGTTCTTTTAGCATCTTGCCGCCAAACGTGTGCACCTAGGAGCTGATATTACGGAAGAAATTTACGGTAGTATATATATACTCTAGCTTAATTACGCTTTAGACAAGCGTCCCATCATATATATATATATATATATATATATATATATATATATATCTATATATATATATATATATATATATATACTATATATATATATATATCTATATATATATATATATTATATCTATGTATATATATGTATATATATATATATATATATATATATATATATATATATATATATATATATATATATATATATATATATACATAATACTACATCGAGCTACAATGTCCTTTAATATCTAATTCGCTCTACCTCGGAATTAATATATTTCATATATGCTCAAACCGAAGGGGAATTTTTTTACACGATAATAGATATGCCTGGTCCTGGGCGCGAACCCAAGAAGACATTCAAATCCAGGAACGTCAGTGAAGCTTTTGCCAACCCCACCACCTCTCGCGGCGGTGAGGTTGGTAAAAGCTTCACTGACGTTCCTGGATTTGAATGTCTTCTTGGGTTCGCGCCCACAGGCAGGCATATCTATTATCGTGTAAAAAAAAATTAAAAAAAAAATTCCCTTTTCCCCTTCGGTTTAGCATATATGAAAATATATTAATTCCGAGGTAGAGCGAAATTATAGATATTAAAAGGACATTGTAGCTCGATATATGTATATGAATCACGGTAATGTGAAATGACATATTTATATATATATATATTTATTTATTTATATATGCATATTATATAAAGGGTAGGGCACTCATGTGACGCCTCCTGTTGGAGAATCTGCAAAGAATATTCGTTTACTCCATCTCCTCTTTATTATTTGCATCTGTTCTTGCCAACTTGCTAAGATATGAAATCATTGGTAGGCACTCGTGACTGAAAATCATACGATGAAATCGGCGGTCTCTCCTATCTCTAGGAAAAAGCAAGGCATAAAATCTGAAGCGAATTAAGGAACTGAAATGGAATACATGTTGCAGGTTCTTTGCAGCGTCCCTTCGGCCCTTAGCTGCAACCTTTTATTTTTTTCCGTTCGTATTCTCTTTCTTCCATCTGACTTTCCACCCTCTCTAACAGTTGTATCACAATGCAATTGCGAGGTTTTCTTCCTGTTACGATTTTCAGACCTTATTACTGTACATTTCCTTTTCAGCGCTGAATGACCTTGTAGGTCCCATTTCTCGGCCTTTGGCATAAATTCTCTGATCCAATCCAATTCGTGTTGCAGACGGTGGCGACCTTCGGGGGTATAGGACGTGAGAGGAAAGGGGGAGTTCGGGTGCCATGACTGGGTAGTAGTAGCTGCTCTTATCAAGGGTTTCGTGTGATGAACTGCCCCAGTCCAGAGGGGAGGAGGGAGGGAGGGAGGGAGGGAATGGAATAGCTGATGAAATTGAAGTCTAGTCTTAATCACCAACCTGACAGGGATCATTCATTTGCGTCTGGCTCCAGCAGTTCTTGTTTGGAATTCTTATGCAGATTTGCAAATGAAAGCTGCTTTTCGTCAGCTTCGGGCCTGAACTGGAGAGGTGGGATTCGTATCGTCATACCACCAGACACTTGAGGGACTAAATGACCAAATAAGAAACCAATTTCAAAGAGTTTTTATTGACTGGATTTATGTGTATGTGTGTTTGTGTGTTTTTTTTTTTTAACTAGGTGGCAAGTTTAACATAGAGATTACTGACTTTTATTTGATTTCTGCATTCCAAGTTGACTCTGACCCAAATGTACGTCTTCGAATGGGTGACACTCTAGTGTGCATAGAGTAAAGAACCTTTTGCTTTTATGCTTTCATCATAGCTCTTATAATTAATCGAACAGCTCTTTCACTTTCATGAGCTTGCAAAGAATTGGCATAGCGTTATAAGTTGTTGTTTTATGTATATATTACAGCGTATTTTAACCAATCGTGTCTGCCTATATGTGGAAAATTGGCATAGATATGTCGTCACAACTTCATAAAATTTCCTGTTAGTAATGGTCATATCAGTATATCAGTGTGTTGTAAACATTAATGAGAGAGAGAGAGAGGGTGAGAGAGATTTTCTTTTATTATTTTAAGCACTATTCTTTCAATTTTTCCTTTTTTTATACGTTGCAGTAGCTGAGGTTGATGTTGTAACGACTAAGTGAAATTCGCTCTCCTTAGGAGAGCAAAGCCATTATGATCTTGCAGCGCACTGCATGAAGTCTTAAGTACGTACTTCGCTCCAAAGTCTCAAGTTAATCGAGTGTGACGTTCCGGAAAATTAGAATTATTTTTATCTTGGTTTTATTGTTTTTTTTTTACCTCTCTCATTTTCTCCCTCGAGTCCGACAGGAGAACAAATAGCGTCTGGTTGTAAACGCCTTTCCCAGCTGGTCCTTGCTGTCGTCTCCATGACAATCCTCGCCGGCGATCTAAAACGTATATGGCTTTTAGGGAAGTTTTACTTAAAGAGGAGGGCGACCGGAGCACGATTTCGGAAGGCGACCATTTCTTCAGCAGGCCCCCTCCCCCCTCCCCCCTCCCTGATGAAGGCGCCGCTGGTTTTATGGCACCGACAATCGACACCAGGGTAATTAAAGCCTGATTTAGGAGGCGTAGTTTGCAAGGCAAAGAGCTCGAGTGAGTGGTTCCTGTGTGCCTTTTGGGCCTTCCTTAAAGTTGCTGGGTTTTTAGGAGACGTTAGGACCGGGGAAGACGTGCTTCCCAAACTCTCTCTCTCTCATTTTCATTCGTTTGTTTTAAACATTTTGTTATTAAACAAAATAATTCCATTCTGGGGGCTATTCGTTTATACTTTTGGCACAGAACAATTACGTAATCGAAGAAGAGAAGTAAGCAAAACGATGTCGTCTTCTGTTGCCGTTTCAACATGAACCGCGATGAAGCATACTAAACACAGCCACTCAGGAGTCCTCCACTCGCATACCATAACCATGAAACATGCGAGATCAGTCTCTGTGCACGAGTTTATGGGCCGAGTGCATGAAGGGTCACGTTCCCCCATTATTATTATAATGAATCCTGATCTTTGAACTGAAGCAAGGTTACTTTCGGCCAATACTTGGGTGGGTGGATAGGCAGCAACCAGCGAATGCCTGTCCCGTTAGGCAGCCTTGGGTTTGGAAAGCAGTTGGGCAGGTAGGTAGCCACCAGAGGATGGTAGATGTCACAGAGGCTTCCATGACCATCTCGTAGGGGGCATGACATGGCATGGAGTTAGCAACCTCATCCTCAGAAGGCAGAGATCAGAACTTGCAACAGACCTTTGGAGTCTGATTTTGGCGGCAATAGGTTGAAACGAAGCAATATTCTCACTAGTGTATTGTTGCTCGTACGTAGCCCCAATACGGCTCTTCTTCTTCCCCTTGTCGTACGAGATTCAGTCATAGCGAGTTTTGAGATATATGATAAAGGGAAACCACGTCTTACGTTTAGTTCCGTACTGAATGAGACAGAAACGGCTCAGCCTATGAGTATTCGTTGACATTGCAACCGATAACCTCTTCCATGCGCAGTTTCGATTCCGAAGAAGGTCGTCCATTTCAAACAAACATTAATTTATTTGAATTGGAAAAGATCGAGAGACCTTTCGTTAAGTAACCGTCATGTGATTCAGTGATACCCGATCAAAATAAAATCCAGACGATAGAATGATTAAGGAAAGAAAATATGAACAGATTTCTTGTCATTCATTCTTGGAAACAGATAATGTGCTACATTAGAAAACGGAAAGGATGTGAAATATATTTACCGTATACGTAAATATGAATTGAATAGATGTACTGAACGAAACTGGAACGATTCTTGATAAATTGCTGAAGTGTAGTAACGAGCGTTTTCATTCACTGCCCGGATAATTTTAGAGGAAATAAATATCTAAGCCTAATAACGTAAAAATGCATGGAACAACCACCGATTCCTTGATTTGGTTTGATTACCATCTTGTTTACTAGTATTTTTTTTTCCTCAGCCGATATACCCTTACTAATTTAAAACTTTCTTGTGATTTCTCAAACTTCCTCAGATCTTTCATAGAAATCAATCAATATCCAGGATTCTGAAATAACGGTATTCATAGAAAAAATGAGTTTCGCCAAAAACAAAAAAAGTCAAAACAAGAAAATATAGTAAGTCACATAATCGAAAGGGCGCAGTCATTCTAAAGTGGTCATTGAAATGGGAAACTCACTTCCCAAGACGAATAAAAAGTCTCAAAGAAAATTGTTCTGCTACAATTAAAAGGAAACAAAGAAAGAGAGAAGTGCGCACGCCCGCAATGTTCTCAGCCACGGATGTCAAGATGGAAGAGAAGCGATTTGATTCGGCCATTGCGTTAAACCTCCTTCCAGTTCCATTTTCTACAGTGACACTGGAACTCTTTTTTTTTGTTTGCTTAGATGTGTTTCTCTTTGGTCTCTCATTCATTGAAATTTCGCTTTATGATAGTACAACCGGCATCCTCTCCGTCAAAAGTAGCTGCGTTATTATAAAAGAAGTCCTACCAATTGTAAGTAGCCTCCGGAAGACACCTTCGATCTGCAGAATTTTATTTGGTCTAATGGCTTCGTCGAATTGACTCACTAAAAAAAGTTTGGATTTTGAATCTCTCTCTCTCTCTCTCTCTCTTCTCTCTCTTTATCCGGATATATATATCCTCTAAATGGATATATATATATATATATCTATATATAGATATATATATATATATATATAGCTGTATAGATATACACGTATATATTACATATATATTACATATATATGGTAAATATGTGTGTATATATGTCATATGTTTTTTATATATAGATTATATATATATATATATATTTATAATGTATTAACTTATAAATTTATACATACACATATATAGTGAGTTATATTACTAATATAGCATTCCTCCATTTCTTCTTTACAGTATATGCCCAATTTGTATATTTAAATTACTTACATCACCCCTAATGATACTCCCTCGCACATTCCTCTTTAATATTCATATAATGTATATATATATATATATATATATATATATATATATATATATATATATACATACACACATATATAAATATATAGCAAACAAGTGAAAGTTTGTGGATGTTTATAGAAGGGTAAATGAAAACAGATCACTGAATTCATATATTAGGGACGATTGATTAGATGTGGGTCGGGTACGCACCGACCCAAACTGCAGTGACAATGACCCTCTTGGTGGATGGGGTTCGTTCAGTGGCTGCTTTGCACTTACTGACGTCGCCTCATTCATTCTTTGATCTCTGCTCTCATAGCAGCCCTTTGCTCCACATCTTCTCCTCTCTCTCTCTCTCTCTCTCTTTCTCTCGTCTCTCTCTCTCCTTCTCTCTCTCGTCTCTCTCTCTCTCTCTCTCTCAGCAGGACCGTGTTTTAGATTAAAGGGTGCTCAAAAGGGGCCATTTTAATTTAAGTAAAGTGTACTTCTCCGCAACGCGCCGTGAAAATGGTTTGCCCTAAGAGGGGCCGAATGGGACCAGATGCTGTCTAGACAAGGGTGATGGTTAGGGAACAGTCAGAAATGAGAGAGAGAATTGAATAGAAGAGGAAATCACGTGGGAGACCGTCTGCGCATTCTACGGTCCCACAAGGCAGGCAAACTGTTGGGAAGTATGCCATTAGTTCTTATATTTTGTAGTTGCTTCCTACTCCTGCAATGGGTTCAGAAGCATACCAATGTTTATCATAAATTCAAATCAATTGACTTATACAAATTTTATTTTTAAGAAAATGTGTAAATACTTCAAAGTGCATTTGTCTATATTTTAGTTACTCGTGTGGTTATATTTTAATAATGATAAGATTTGTCATTATTTTGTAATGACATTCTGATTGCAAGTACAGCCGTCCTTTGTAGTACGTATGCTTTCTCGTGCAATGCACAGAGTGCAGAATAACATTTCGACTCCTGGGAATTTCTCGTGACCCGCTGTAGAGTTGCTTTGTTGTTTTGAGTGAATGTTACCTACCGAAAAGGAAATGTGAAGCATAACTGATCACGAAGCATTGTTGAGATGTCCTGCATATTGATTGAAGGCGGGAAGGTTAGTGCGAGATATTTTCATGGTCCTTAAACAGGGCCTCTGAAAAGACGATTTTTTTCTGGCTGGGTAAAATGAATGGATTCGAAAGAGGAATCTGGTTTGTGATAGGTGTCACTGGATAGGCTTCATCTCAGCCCTACTGACAAGGAAGGTCTCATCGCAGAGACGGTACATTTCTGGAATTCTCTCTCTCTCTCTCAAGTAAGCAGGCGTGCTCAGCATTTATAGGGTGCAAGCGGGAAGGTTACTTATTTCATTTGTGTTAAAGCATAACATCATTTCGATGAAATACTTCCCTCTCTCTCTCTCTCTCTCTCTCTCTGTTTCCTTAAGAAGATTTAAATATTTAGTATATCCTATGATATACTAAATATTTAAATCCTTACAACACATAGACAAGTAACTCCTAGGATTATACGTGAAAAAAAGAGAACATGGACGCAAAATCCATAACGAGAGAGAGAGAGAGAGAGAGAGAGGAAGAGGAGAGAAGGAGGAGAGAGAGAGAGAGAGAGAGAGAGAGAGAAGAGAGAGAGAGATAAAACAAGCCCTCTTGCCTATCTACAATCTCTTATAAACATAGTCATAGCATAATCTCGTATTGCTGCGTACCCAGAGTCTCTGTTGCCTACACCTGTGAGATACAAATTTCGCTCCAAAATGACGGCCTTGACAATATTGCCTCTTTTTCTACTATGCAGAAGAAAATTAAAGAATAACTTCTTTCAAAGAAGGCAGCAAAACCTCGTATTTATGGCTAGATAAGTTGTCAGATGCAGTCAAGTCTCGCACTGAGCTGAATATATATATATATATAATATATATATATATATATATATATATATATATATATATATATATATATATAATATATATATATATATATATATATATATATATATATATTTATATATATATGAGGAATTGAATGTATGCGCTTTATTCAAGTCAGAACTTCTGACGTTGGTTTATGTGTAAATCCGTACATTACTTGAATCTTTTATTTGATACTAATTAATATATACACTTAAGTAAATAAATTAAATTTAGGTTATGTACTCTTTTTCGGAGTCCGAAATTCCTATTGTGAGTCAAGCTTTCCAAATTCCACCTCGCTGTTTTTATCTCTGGTTAGGTATGAGTGACCTCCAAGCCTTGTACTAATCTTGCACAGCTTGATAGAGGCATGCTATATAATCGCGATGACTAGCGCCATCTAGCATTAAAAGTGCGTTCAAGTGAGAGGAAAGGCGACCTTTTTTTTTCTTTTCTTTAACTCCCTTTGGAATGTGAGCGCTCATATCTCCCATGCATGACGTCATTGACTTCGTGTTACTTGCAGTGCATCTGCTGTAGATGGTTCGTTCATTTCGCGTGAGACGCTCGAGAGATGTAAACATTTACATGCATTACTTGGTCGATGTCCACGATTGGTCGCACTGATGGTGTTGTTACGATTTGAAATAGTTTTCTGTAAACACGGTTACGTAACTTAGTGCTGTAAGATTGTACGTACTATATATATATATATATATATATATATATATATATATATATATATAAGTATAAAAGCCCATGAAAACATTATGGTTTAAAGCTAAGGACTATATTTCGGTGGACTAACTTCCACCCTTATCATATATATATATATATATATCTATATATTATATATATATATATATCATATATATATATATATATCATATACATATATACATATACATATAATACATTATATATATATATATATATTATATATATATATATATATATATATGTGTGTGTGTGTGTGTGTAATAAAAGGTGCATAAAATGCTAAAATGTAGAAAGTTAATGCTGTAGTATTTCGGAAAACAACTTTTTCCCTCTACAGGCAAGTATATGAATATACTTTCCTGTCGAGGTAGACAGTTGTTCCCCGAAATATAGTATAGCATTAACTTTCTAACTTTTGGCGTTTTGATGGGCGCCTTTTACTAGTTGGAATTCTGTTCTAACAGAAAATTGTTTGCAGATATATGTGTATATATATATATATATATATATATATATATATATATATATATATATATATATATATATTTTTTCTGTGTGCGCGTGCAAGTTTCCTTTAACAAGTGATGGCTCCAGAGAGAATAACACACCAGTTACTGTCACAGTCAAACAGTCAATTAACCCCGTTAATTGAGACTTTTACAGCATAATTGCCTCACACACCTATAGAGTTCATCATTGTGTATCAACCCTCCTATTCACCCTTATTTTACGTTTATTCTTCTGTGGATACTATGGCCCTTTCTTTCCAGGAGCTCTTTCCCAGCATCTGTCCAACCTTTCTGTACCGTTTCTCAGCCATCCCTCGGACACTTAAAAAATTATACAAATTTCATCAATTTATAATCGTCTCTGCGAACTATGCCATTGACTTCAGTAGAAATTGCATAAGAGAGAAAATATACCCAAATAACATATGTACATTTCTCACCATATCAGTTCATTTTCGCAGCCATTCATTTCAACTGCTGCAACCCATTTGTTTTTATTCGTCTTGAACATGCACACTTCGCATCCATAAAGGATAGTTGGCTGAACAATCCCTTCATGTGTTACCCACCTTGCCTTCAATACATCACATCATATATATATATATATAATATATATATATATATATATATATATATATATATATATATTGTGTGGTATACTAATAAGACATGCCTGCATAGAGAGAGAATTCCGATTCGAACCCCTGGTGAGGACGGTACTATATGACCGGGTTGTTCCATGAAAAACCTTTTGCGTGCCTGTCGACTTAATCATGGGATTATGTGTCCAATATTTACGTGAAATGGGTCGCAAAGGGGGTGGCAACCTCTCCCCAAAATGCTAGTTGATCTAAGGCAAAGTAATCCCTCTGAAGCATGAAGGTATATTATTGAGAAAGTAATGCATGTATATATATATATATATAATATATATATATATATATATATGATATATATATATAATATATATATAAATAAATGTGTGTGTGTGTGTGTCTGTGTGTCTGTGTGCCGTTATATTATTTTGAGAAATGTACTCCTACAAATCAGTATAATCCGTCGAATGATGTACAGAGATCATGTTAGTGAAAAACTTAAGTACGTTATTATTCCATTTCATCTGACATCTCCAGGTAAAATATTACAGGCATTCTTAAACACACTGTTATTGATCTATATATTATACAGACCTCAAACATAGTATAGCAGGCAATTCTTTAGTTATTGAACCGATGACATGTTCAATATACAGCTTAGTTGGATTAATATTGTTAAATCTTAGGTTACTGTTACTGATGAATTTACTAAAAAGTACAAAGTTTTTAATAGCTTACTTTTAGTGAAGTATTCTTTCATGAAAATATGGTTGCATGAATGATTTGTTGAATTAATAACCTTGGTCACAATGTTCAAGACGATAGGAATTATTTTCTTAAAGAGCAACGCTCAATACTTAGGTGATGTCATACAGGAAGACTTTTGTTGTAGTAGTAATAAATTCTACGGGATAACCACAGGCTATTTTGAATACGTCAACTTTAAAAAGGAGATGGCTGTTTTGAAGTTATGCTATTTATATGCTTTTTTCTTGCTTCTTTTATGCACGATTATATGAATTAATTATATATTATAATATATATATATATATTTATATATATATAAATAATATATATATATTATATATACATATATATATGTGTGTGTGTGTGTGTGTGTGTACGTGTGTTTGTGTGGTATATATACATACACACACACAAAACCAATTTTTTAACCTGTATGCGTTTTCCCTTATGCGGTATGTGACTCTTCTCCCGTCTTTGTGTATCTAGGTTTGTGAAATTTGTGAAATTTCTAGACTCTTTGCGCTTCATATCTTAAAGCCTTTCCGCCCATTCGCTCTTGTTGGGCCTGCTATTTTTTTTTAAAGAAATCTGAGATAGGGTAAAAACAACATGGAATAAAAACAAATGAAACCAGAAATAGTGGTAGCAGTTGCGTAGAAGGAAAAATATATAAGAAATTTTGCTCCTTTATCTTTTTTTTATCTACCGCTGCTACTTCATTGTAACCCCGGACAGATATTAAGAAGTTACAGAAATCTAATGTTTGTTAACATCTTTTTTCCTTCTTGATTTCAAAAGAACACATCAAGAGATCCATGCGCGTCATCAAATTTATGCGCAAATGCCTCACCTCTAATACATGGTATGTGTAATTAGCGTTAATCAAATGGCATTTACTATGGCTATTCTCACCTTTATCATGTTTTAATTCATTGTTCGCTTTGCTCTTTCTCTTGGGGAAGAGGCTTAACATAATCATGGTCCTGTGGCTGAAAAGTCAGTCTTGTACTGAGGAGCATTCGGAACCCTCAGGCTAGTTCTTATTGAGCTGAGCAGCCTTATTCCTTTCCGCTGTGCTTCTTGAAATACAACAGGTATTGTCTCGTTGATATTACTTTTTCCCGTGAAATTATTCGAATGAATTGACTTGCTGCCTTTGGAAAACAAGAGCGAAAACTAAACTTGTCAAAGAGACACAGACAGACTCACGATTTGGCTCAAGCGTGTAGCCTACCTAACCAGCAAGCGGTTCCGCGTTCTTTTCATAAGCGATAGGAAACGATTTGCGCATGTTCGGTAAAATCCCACGTTGCAGATTATGTAATTGGTAGTTAATCGACTCCGGTGGTTTGTAGCAAAGATGGAGAGTACGGGAACTGGAATGTTACGACACAGAAGCCTAACAACTTCTTCAGACATCCCTTCTGAGAAGAACTCAATAAGTGAACAGCTCAGTGGTAGAGCATCGGGCTTATGTTTGCATGGTCCATGGCTCGATCCGACCTACCCCCAGAATTGCAAGGATCGAACAGTCTTAAGAATGTAGATCTTGGAATATAGCGTCTCCAGTGGTTCAAAAAAGGACCTGGGGCTTCCAACTTCCTTCTCAAAGATTTTCTGAGAACTGGAATTCACAACTCTGAATGATGAAACGAACACACACACATATATATTCGTATGTGTGTATGTGTGTGTTGAGAGAGAGAGAGAGAGAGAGAGAGAGAGAGAGAGAGAGAGAGAGAGAGAGAGAAATTCCAAAAGCATACATCTTTTAAATTTTAAACTGGTAATAACAATATTTGTTAGAGAAGCCCAGGTATGACTGGCCTTGGAACTAAAAGCTGGGATTGTGAGTGCGTGTGACAACATCAGTAGCGCAAATAATATTGGTCTAGAGTCGTTGTACAATTCATTTGACTGTAATATGAATAAAGAGGCAATAAACCGAACGTTTGCTTTATTGATTGAATGATTTCCAACACGTTCTGACGTCACACGTCCTCCATACCATTTACTCATAAGCAAGCACTTAAGAATAATGGGTGTCCATTAAACTGAAAAACTGCCCAGGATTATTACAGAAGTATTGGGTTGCGAACTTTGTTTGTTTGCTTTTGCTGATGGCTTGAGCAAGAGTGAGCTCTTACTTTCCGCCAGAGGCCACAACGAAAATAAACAAAAGGAACCTTGACAGCGAGTGAGAGAAAAAAGTTCGAATTAAATTGGCAACTCTAAATCACCGACGTAAAAGGTTCTGTGTTCAATTTCCATCAAGTGTAACTCTATTGTGAATTTTCGATTCTATCCTCAAATAGGAGGCAGTTGACAAAATGTGAACCCAAAGTCATTGAAGTAAATCCCGTCAAGTTTATATTTAATATTTGTTGTCTGCAGCTCAGAGACACGTGGGAAAAATAGTGTGAACCAAATTAGCAGCTCGGAATCATTGACGTAAAACTTCTGCGCAGAGATCCCTCCAAGTGAAACTCTCGCGTCAATGTTTACATTTCCAGTGTCACCGTTGATGTCATCGAATGAGTAGTGCCTCTTTTGTCTGATTGATGGCGTCTATTGGTCGAGTTGATGATATATGCTCATCACAGCTTTGGAATTTGAAATATCCTGATAGGGGGTAATGAATCAAATATGTTTATTTAAAGTCGTTTTATCACTTTTAGCAATTTCTGTTGTTAAATAAAGCTTAAATAAGGCAAAATGCATCTTGATTAACCTTTACACAAGCGTCAAATGCAAAAAACTTGTCATTGTCTTGGCTTGTCACCTCTGGTGCGACAGGGTTTTGGACTTAAGTTATCTTTTTATTTTTTAATTGTGTTATTTATAGCAATTTATAAGGTAAAAGATGTCTGGTACATTTCGTCAAATATCTCGTATGTCAGTAGGCATATAGCACATACTATTGACAGAACTCTTCAGTGCATTTCGGAAACTTCAAGAGAACATAAAAAAGATTCAGATAAGTAATTTAATTTTTGCTCTGTATATTACTTGCAATTAATCAACGTATCGTTTCTTTTCCGTTGCAGGTAAGAGGATCGTCAGCGAATGTTGTTTACGGGAGCGTTAGGTAAGCAAGGAAATATGAGACAGCTTTCTCTGAAGGCCGAGAATTTTATTTTGGAGGCAGAAGTTCAGGGCGTTGGCGTCGTCCTTGCTTGAACAGGTTGGTCTCGAGGAAATGGCAAACAAATACCCTTGCAATTTCAGCATATTCTAGATATATATATTTTTAGGAAGGTATTTTCGGTGTCTGACCACAGCCGGATCCGCTCGTTGGTCATGACAAATTTAATGCTTTCCCACCTAGAAA
>NC_087211.1:22062703-22075203 GCF_015104395.2 Macrobrachium nipponense | reverse complement strand
ACGAAACCCGAGTTTTAAAATAACATGTGTTTGGGGGCGCAGAGAAAAAAGGAAGAAAACAATGGTTAATTTACTAATAACTCTCTCAGTGTAATAATTAATCCCAAGGTTTAACTCTCGCTTCTGATATGCTTGCAGAGTCGACCTTCAGCAATAGGAGAAAGACCTTGTGCATTGTGGATTATGCCGCGATTTGTTCTCGTTTTGTCTTTAGCGCCAGACGAGACACTTTTGTTTTTTTTTTGTTTTTTCTGCACTTTTGAGTGCGTATGTGGTGTTACGAGTAAATGAGTGAATTATATATATATATAATATATATATATATATATATATATATATATCTATATATATATATATGTGTGTGTGTGTGTGTGTGTGTGTGTGTGTGTGTGTGTGTATTTAAGTACGTGCGTTTGTGCGAGTGCGCGGTGCCAGGGAATGAGTGCGTGTATGAATAATTACACATGTAAATATGTGTATATGAGAGAGAGAGAGAGAGAGAGGCCGTACATGTGTGTTTATGTTTTGTGGAAAAAAATGTAAAATTCTAAATTCTATTTATGAGAGAGAGAGAGAGAGAGAGAGAGAGAGAGAGAGAGAGAGAGAGAGTTTTTTTAGCGGTAGGGCGTCAACGGGATATATTAAACTTGTTCTTTTCATTGTCTTGACAGACGTCTCGCTTAGATGTAATAAGGCTCTTAAGTCATGACCTCATTCGTGTGCAGTCTTTGAGAGAGAGAGAGAGAGAGAGAGAGAGAGAGCGGTAATGTTGCCATTATTTCCTTTTTGAAGGTTAGAATGCTCCTTTTCCACACATTCACAAACATGCTGTACTAAAATACAGTACATTCAGTATCTTGAATTATTATTATTATAATGTTAATAATGATTAGTACTGTTGGACACAGATATGAGGGAAATGTGAATGTTTTAATGTTGCTGTTATTATTATTGTTATTATTATTATTATTATTATTATTATTATTATTATTTTATTATTATTATTATTATTTATTATATTAACATATGCATTCAATAGATATCTTTCCTATTTAATCAGTTTAGGTTTAAGCCTGAGTTAAAAATCAAGAAGAATGTTAACGACACTTTTCTATTTAACCCATTTTAAGGTTTTTGTAAAAGAAAACTTTTGAGATGGCCATATGTATGTCCGTCTGCACTTTTCTGTTCTCCCTCAGATCTTAAAAACTTCTGGGGCTAGAGGGCTGCAGATTGGTATGTAGATCGTCCTACCACCAATCATCAAACATACCAAATTGCAGCCCTCTAGCCTCAGTAGTTTTTATTTTATTTATGGTTAAAGTTAGCCATGATCGTGCTCTGGGACCACTATAAGTGCCTAAAACACAGACTCCCACCGGACCGTTTCTGAAAGTTTCATGAGCCGCGGAGGAAAGTTATGGGCCGTGGCTTAGAGTTTTATACAGTATTGTAAGCTGTACAGAAAACTCGATTTGCGCCGAATTTTCTTTACAAATATTTTTTTTTTCTTACAATTACTGGGATACATTTCTTTAACGGGTTGTTTAAGTTTCTGTGCTGTCACTCTTCAAGGACTTTAAAATGCATTCGGCCGTTCTTTCTCTCTCTTCCTCCTTATTTATTCACTTCCTTTCCTACTACTCATTGACCGCACTGTCGTACATTTGCATATCTTCCTGGCAGTGGTAAGTTGGTTATGGGGGGAGGGGGAGGGGGCGGGAGGTGGAATTTAAGAAAGGTTGTAATGCTACTTTATAAAAGGGCCACGCCGCTTGCCTGTTCTTTTTTCATTTTTTTTCTTTCATTTCTGTGTACTTATCAAAATACTTTTTTGTGTGTGCATTTTTATGGATATTTAAAAAAAAAAGTTGTAAGGCTACTTTAAAAGGCCATGCCACTGGTCTGTTTTTTCTGTATAAGTATCAAAATACTTGATGGTTTGTGCATTTTATGGAAAATTAAGGAAGGCTATAATGCTTCTTAAAAGGGCCATACCTCTAGTCTGCATTTAAAAAAAATTTCATGTACATATATTTGTTTGTGCAATTTTTTTTATAGGTTTAACATTCATTTATAATGGCTGGCCTTTCCCTTTGGCGTGTATTGGCTTTCTGTCTAATTGCCATTGCTTTGAAAATGATTACCCTCCCTTACCTTGTTTCACATTGTTGATAATGCTACTGATAATGATATTTTAGAGTTGCTGAAGTCATCTGATAACTCGACGCGCATACCTTTACGGATATGTCATCCAAGGAGGTATTGGCATTATTTCTACATTTAAAAGTCTTCTAAATCATTAAGATTACGTATACCATTGGGCAGCTGGCAAGCGTCTGATCTGACATATGTTCAATAGCATTTCAGCTCGAGGGAAATTGACCATCAATTGAAAGTGGTATTTTTCTTTGTTTCTGCTAGACCGAAGTGGGATTTTTATACATACTATTTATTTTCGGGGGGGGGGGGGGGGGGGGGGGGGGGTGGGGGGGGGGGGCGGCGCTCCTGCAGTTACTCGAGTCTAGTGGAGTTTGGGATCGTTCGTTTCCCATCATAGTCTTATTGTGCTGCAAAGTTTAGCGATTTCAACTTCGAAATCGTCGAGGCTGTCCAAGGTTAAATCTCTTGGAGTACTCCTGGAATTATGACCGACCAAATAATAATAATAATAATAATAATAATAATAATAATTAATAATAATAATAATAAAGAATGAAAACCATAGTTATGGGTATGTTCATATATTTAAAGATAAAACTATACATACACTTAACTGTGGATTTGCTTCTCCATTTAAGACTTATACTACTACGAATAATAATAATAATAATAATTAATAATAATAATAATAATAATAATAATAAAATGAATAATAATAATAATAATAATATAATGAGCCTGGGTTTTATTGTCGAAGTTAGACATTCCCCTCTTTATTAATTTTCGTTGGGTCTGGGATAGCATTACAATTATTCATCGCTTTTGGAGTGTAATCAATCGCTTGCTCGTATTTCAGCGCAAAAACATTTTCCTGCGCGTGTTTCCTTTTTGTGATCGTGTTAGATGTTCCTGTTTATTACTTTTGTCGTCTTTGTCAGTTAGTTCACTTGCTTATGGTATTTGCGGTGTTTGTGTCTTCACTTGTTGCTGATGTTTTCCTTTAAGTCTTAATAATAATGATAATGCTTTATTTTAAATAAATTAATCAAAGTCTTTTTAATGATAAAATCACTTGAATCTATTTTTACCAAAATTATGAAAATAAGATTGGGTGTGTTACGGTCCTAACCGCAGCTCTGTTACACAAATGGTCAACTAATTCGAAAGGCATGAAATGTTCAGTGACCCAAACAAGGGACCCCAAGAGTATTATTAAGCTTTCCTGATACAGATATCGTGTTATAAGAGGCTTCCTGTATTCAGTTCCTCCTGGGGAAGCTGAGTGGTTTCATGAAGACAACTTCTATATATATGCCTTGTTATAACTTTTTCCCCATCGTTATTCGACAATAAAAGTTTTTTTTTTTTTTTTTTTAAAGCAAAAATAAACAGATTTGGAAAAATAAAAGAAGCAAGTACAGTGTGATTAAAAAAAAAGTTTGGTCATTAGATATTCTGCTGATACATAAACGTATGCGTGAGCTCATAAATGAAGCATAATTCGACTGTAACGTGTGGTAAGCAGATAACTACAGTCAGGCATATTTAT
The DNA here is from genome assembly GCF_015104395.2 of Macrobrachium nipponense. Taxonomy (NCBI): domain Eukaryota; kingdom Metazoa; phylum Arthropoda; class Malacostraca; order Decapoda; family Palaemonidae; genus Macrobrachium; species Macrobrachium nipponense. The sequence goes on along the minus strand of NC_087211.1, from coordinate 22,071,491 downwards.
AATCGGATTAACCTTTATGAAATGATCTGGCGTGAAGTAACGCCGATAGCGACTGTGGAGAGTGATCGCTCAGGTGCTGCCACCTGTTGGCCTTCGGGAACAACTATCATCCTTGAAACCATTCAACCCCGTGACCTGGCATTAACCTTTCCTAGGCAGCAAGGGGAGACCTTTTGCATATGGAACAGCCTGTGGGGTTGTTTCGTGTTAAACTGACTTGTTATGGTTTTGTCTAAATAACGAAAGTGACGCTAATGCCACTCACGGCCTATTGTTCCCCGTGTTGAATAGACATTTTCTTACACAGGTTCATGTTCTCTTCCTTGTGAGGTTAAATTCCTTTATATATTTTATAGATATATATATATAGTTATAAATGCCATTTTGTCGGCTACGTCATTTTCTTCATGCGGACATTATCTTCGAAAATCTTGAGGTCCACTGATATTTATTATAGAGCGAGGAATTCGTATATTTCATTTTCAGATTAATGAACATCGTTTAATATTCTTTTGTCAGTTAGACAAAGATAATGGGATTCCGTATTTCAACGATAATTTTTGCGTTTACTTGAGAGAGAGAGAGAGAGAGAGAGAGAGAGAGAGAGAGAGAGAGAGAGAGAGAGAGAGAGGAACCCGTTTGCGATAATAAAACAGCAGTTACCCCTCTAGTAAAACGCATACGGTAAATATATGAGTGACATATTCCACCGTTAATGTGTACCGGACTTGAGGAAGATATTTGCCCGTAAATCTAACGGACATTTGCCGAAAGGCTGTCGGAGCTCGTCGGTTATTTTCCCGTAACTCCAAGAATTTTGTGGCAAACGCATAAATCTTTAATGAGGACTTCCAAATAATTATGACGACCCTGCAAACGGTAATGTTCACTATTGCCTTGGACGGGTCATTGCCTGGTAAGTTACTAAAGCACCATGCCGGTGGACGGTAACTGATGATGTAAGTACTTGGAAACATAAAAATGTACACTGAGTAAAGGAATATCTTGCGTTCGTGGAGGTGATGAGTTGAAACTCTTCATAGAGGCTCGACTTGTTTATTGACTTACTTACTTACTGGAGTTTTACTTTTTGTGTTCATTTGTTATTTGCCTCGCCCGAGATGACGTGCTTGTCACAATCATTTGATTAGATTAAAACTCATACATAATAATAATACACACACACATATATATTATATATATATATATATATTATATCTAATATATTATATGTATATGATTATATGTATATTATATATATGTAATAATATATGTATATAACATATAATTATAATATATACTATATTCTTATATTCATTTACTTCAATGCATAGATTTTATATATATAATATATATATATATATATGTATATATATATGTGTGTGTGTGTGTATGTATGTATGTATGTGTGAATGATGTATGCATATGATTACAGTCTGAGTAAGATTACTTAAATTTGAATTTAGGGTAGGCGAAAACCACACAAGGAGATTACATTTCAAAAATTTATATTTAGATCTGCTAACTGTTGTGTCGATAGGATTCTAAAACGTGTAACATCCAGTCATTTATGATAATTGTCGTGCAAGTATATCGTTTATGCAACATGAATGATAACTGGCACAAAACGATCGGATGACAATCACTCAAGTAATAATTGTAAATTTACACTTTCGAGGTTCGGGATTGTAAGGATTGACTTCTCTATCTTTCTCATATATACTATTATTATTATTATTATTATTATTATTTTTATTAGTATTATTATATTATTTTATTATTATTATTATTACTTATTATTATTATTTTATTTTTATTATTATTATTGTTCACAAGATGAAATGTAAATGTAGGGCCATTGACTTGACATTCAAGCTTCCAAAGAATAAGGGTTCATAAGGAAGAAGTAAGACGAGGTAAAAGGAAATACAGAAAGAAGAGACCCCACTTATTAAGAAAGGGAAAAAGGTCAATAGATAAAAATGTATTAAAATGCAAGGAGAAATAGTATTAGCTAGTGTAGTAATGTATTGTACCTTCGCTCGAATTTCTGACGTCCCAATTGCACGACTTCCTCTGGGAGGTTGTTCCACAGTCCAACGTGCATGTGTACATACACACACACACATATTACATATATATATATATATATATATATTTCTCGCACTTACATTAAAAAAATGCTAGTGGAGTCAAATACGAGGACGCAACACGAAAGAACGCGCTTATTTCATCGATAGAAGTCGAGTAACACTTTGCAAAAGCAGAGTATTGAAACAAAGAATTAAGAGATTGTTTGGTAAAAGAAGATAAGATGCCGAAGTAGGAAGAATTTAGTACGGAGTGAAATTGATCATTTGCGGTTTGAAGTAAAATTTCATCGGACGAAAAATAAAAGTTTTAATTCTATGAATGTGATTTGAAGTAGGAAGAAGGACCTTATCGAGTCAGGAAGAAAGAAGCACACTGCGGTATCAAGCGTAAAGTTCACGGCAGAATGAACAAGCAAATTGCATTTGATGAAAGGAAGATAACGACTGGTTCGAGGATGAATGTCATTCGTGGTTGGCGAAATGGAAAATGAGGAAGTGTTTTTTTTTTTAAGAGTAAGATTTGTGATAAAGATATTTAGGAAATTGGGAAGGGGGGAGTGGGGGGATTAACACGAAAGTGAAGTCCGTGGAGGATTAAGTTTATGGTTTTTGTGACAGGAGGAAAATCAGTAGGGTGTGTTACTGATTGTACCCGTATTATGTGTATTCATATGTTGAGAAAATGCCATCTCATACTTGAAGTATTCGCAAAAAGATAAAGATGATGATGATGATGATTATAATTATTATTATTATTCTCCAAGAAATTCACATTTAGTGACAAACTCTTTGTCTTTTACATAGTAAAGTAATTACCGTATTATTATTATTATTATTATTATTATTATTATTATTATTATTATTATTATTATATACTTGCTCTTTGTAAGGGATTGGAGGAAGACATCATCGAGGCCAAAAGCCAAGTATATTCAAACTAGAGTAATACGGATTTGCAGTTCACTGATATTTTCCCCGATTTCATGCAACAATAAAGTCAGGCAAGTGGATGTCGACCCTATGTATATACTTGGCCATTTGGCAATTTTCACTCTGTGCAGAGCGGTGAATATGAAACTATTCTGATTTATCATTATCCCACAAGACTGAAAAGTCTGGTTTCTGTTGCCGGAGGAGAAAAGGCTCATCCGCCATTCAGGACTTTTTTTCCCTTCCCGATGGGTTCACAACCTTCTTTCTGCCTCTGGATGTAGTGGACCAGTAGTATAGGACGCCATTGGCATTTCTAGTTCAGCATTTTTGGGCTAGTTCCAGCCACTACCACTGTGCAAACTTTGTTGTAATTGATTGTAAAAATTTTTTTACCTACACTCATGTTAGGGGAAACGGCCTAACGTTGAATAATAATAATGATGATAATGATTACAGGTCCACAATAATATAGCGTGTGAGAGTTGATGTTATTTAATAAATCACAACAGCTTTTGAACCTTGTGACTTGACTGAGGATGAACCTACCACAAGGTTCCAAAGCTGTTTGTAGTCGACTCGCACACGCTGTGTTATTGTGGACCTGCAACCATTCGAAATCTCGTCAAAACCAATCTGTGTATAAAAATTCCACAATTTTGTAATAAACTATATTACTACTATAAAAGAAACATAGAAACTATATTACTATGTAAAATAAATAAGCATAGACTTTCGATCATCATAACGTTAAAATGTCTGTGCCAGTTTATTTTACAAAGTATTACAGTTTACTATAAAATTGTGGTTTTTCATTACAAAATAGTAATAATAATAATAATATAAAATAATAATAATAATAATAATAATACTTTATTAAAAGTAATGGCTACTTCAGCAGCGTTACACTAGTAGAGCGCCTATGGTGGTCATTTTCCAATGCATTTGAAAATGACCTCCACAAGTAGTACTGAAAAAGCCGCTATTCGAAATATGGAGAAGAATCTCTACCAGCGTAAACGCTGCCGAAGTAGCCATTACTCTTAAAAAAGTATGCTTGAGAGAAGGTCTGCTTCCTAAGTGCAATAATGATAATAATGAAAATAATAATGATAATAATAATAACAGCAACAACAACAATAATAATAGTAATTAGAAAATACACGTAGTAGCGCTAGGCTTGAAATGGAGCTACAAATCAACAGTTTTGTACGGGTCCATAGGTACATATACTATTATATTTGGAAATAAATCTGTGCTGGGAGCTTTCGGGAATCTGTTCGATTCCCCTTTTCAAAATGGAATCGACTGATTTCCGAAACCTCTTTTGTAGCGTAAACACTTACTTTTAAATTATGCACCCATACATAGCTGTGGATTTGTTTCTCCGATAACAGTAATTTAATAAAGAAAATAACAGTGATTTTAGGACTTTGCTTAAACGTATCATTGGGATAACCAGATTGAAAGCAAAGAGATGGAACTTCAGGTCATCCACAAGCAGCGTCAGCAGAGAGCTGCAGATGGCGAGAGAATAAAAAAGGATAAAAACAACAATATTATGACGAAAGGGCGTCACTCACTCGCCTCCCTTGCTTGAAGGTCGGGACAGTACTCGGGTTCGTCGTCATTAATCATGAGAAATGCGCGCGCTTTAGCTCTCTCTCTCTCTCTCTCTCTCTCTCTCTCTCTCTCTCTCAGCTTGCTTTTTGATCTGCTTCAGAATACTTTTTTCTCTCATCTTCTTTTTTAATGTACATTTCTCTCTCTCTCTCTCTCTCTCTCTCTCTCTCTCTCTCTCAATTCACTTCATCGTTTTATTTCCCTTATCTTTCACTGATTTCTTGTGATTTTCTTCCGAAGTAAGAACTAAGCTATCAAGTCGACCAATATAATTGAGTCAAGGTAAGGTAATTTGTTGAAAGAGAGGTCCTTGTCAAAGATTCTAGTTCTGGAAATAAATTCATACAATATTTTCAGAAAATTGGTCCTTGGCAGCCAAAGTGTACGAGAGAGAGAGAGAGAGAGAGAGAGAGAGAGAGAGAGGTCGGAGGTCGTAGGTGGTAGGTGTGGCCTGGGATAGCTAGAAAGAGTGAGGGACATTTTGCTTACAGTAGACAAACTAGAGTGTACCGAAAGCAAAAGCAAGGTCGCACTTGTTTATTTATTTATTTATCATGTCCGTCAACAGTATATTCTCAGTCGAATATTTACAGCTCATAACCTGTTAGATTTTGATATACAGTAAGAGAGCAGGAAATAAGGTAAGATGATGATAAAAGCCTTCCAAAACAGACATTAATAGATGATTTAATTCTCAGTCGAGGCTTTCGTCAAAAGCGTCTCCTGAGTCTGTTTTGACATTCGGCCAAGTCGTCTACTTCGTGCCATTGTCTTCGAGTCGCAGGGATGACGAATTAAATATTTGGTGATAACGATGATGATGATGTCATTGGCATATTGAATGTTAACAGAGTGATTTGGGTATCGCATGACACGTGGCGTTTTGTCATGGTCTCTCTTTTTGGGTATGACGTCGCCATTGTTGGGCCCCGCTGTTCCTCACCCTTCCCATCGTTAGTCACATTGGTGATCTCTACTAGGAAGAAGGGAGGAGGAGGAGGAGGAGGAGAAGGAGAGAGAATTCACGACCAATTTTTGAGTCGCGAAAATGTCAGTTCGGGTTGCAGGTGTGACTCGCTTTTCGTCAGAAGGAAAAATAAATATGACTAAGTAGATAAGTCAAAACGCCTTTAGTCACGCGGTGGTGAAGCCTCACAGGGAAGTAGAGAAGAGAGATGATGAATTCGCACCCGATTTTTATGGCTGGAAAATGCCAGTCCCAGTTAAGGGTTTAATGGCGTTACGGCAGACATAGATGATAAACCTTTTTTTCATCAGGTTCGTAAACTTTTGTGACGTGACTGCTTGGTTTTGAAGAGGGTTCTACGGATGTCTGGATGTCTTTTTGTGAACCGGAATCCGGGGGTTCTGCATCTTTTCAAGAGTGATCACTAAATCTCTTGGAAACTTACAATATAAACGTAGTTCTTTATGGAAGGAATCTGTCTCCCGTAATAAATATGACACGTAAAATAAATCTTTCTAACACATACGAAGTGTAACATAAATCATCAGATAAAGAAACCACAACGAAACTGAAAGCAAATTTGACTACCCGCCTCGTTAGAGGTCTTGTTAAGCCACGCTGACCACCAATTACCGGACACTTTTAGCGAAAGGAAACCAATCATTGAAATTGACTTGAATTTAATGAAAGACTGCAAGTCCTGACGACGCCCAGTTAGAGAAAACAAAAGCCATCCTTCTTCACCTCCCCCGACACACTTGGCTAATGTTCTGGTTAGTGAAATTACAGTATGGCTGAGTCAGGGAACTTGATTTATTTCTGTCGATTGCCTTTTATGTGGCTGCCACTTCCGTGTTACAGGAGGCGGCCACTTAGGAAGGAGACTCCCGTTGAGGAACTGCAACATAAAAGTCTACACAAAACAAGTAATAAATGCGCCGAAGGTTTTTTCGGCGCAGTCGAGTGTTCTGTACAGCGTACAATGCTGTATGAAACACTCAGCTTACGATCCAAGGAACTCTCAGCCGCGGGCCATGTAACTTTCAGCCACAGCCCGGCGGTGACCAGTGTCTAAAGGCCAGACACATGATCATGTCTACCTTTAACCTTGAATATATATATATATATATATATATATATATATATATATATATATATATATATATATATATATATATATAAAACTACTGAGGCTAGAGGGCTACAATTTGGTATGTTTGATTATTGGAGGGTGGATGATTAACATACCAATTTGCAGCTCTCTATTCTCGATAGTTTTTAAGATCTTGAGGGCGGAGAGAAAAAGTGCGGACGGACAGATAAATAGCCATCTCAATGGTTTTCTTTTCCAGAAAAGTAAAAAGGGAACGCATGAAGTTAATTTGATAGGTCGAATGCAAAAAAAGTTGACTGAACACGAGTGTTTAAATGTGTCAAATTACTGTCAGCTGGAAAAACTTGTGATACAGACATGAATACAAGCAACAACGATGGAAATGAGAGCCTCGAATAAAACTGGCGTAAAAAATAATTACGGGAAAAAATGAGGCCTATCTCCGTATACCGAGACACACTCGGGTGTTAACACGCATCGCGAGAAATAGAAAAATATGAAAGAAGAAATATCCTTAATCCCTTTCGCTCCCTTCCTGCCTCCTCCTAGGTGTTAACTTAGAGGTATTTGAGGGCTTGAACAGCTTTATGAGGATTGTATCGGGTTACAAATTCTCTCTCTCTCTCTCTCTCTCTCTCTCTCTCTCTCTCTCTCTCTCTCTCTCATGGTCGCAGTTTATGAGTGTAACGTTATCTCTTTCTCCACCAAGTTTTCCCATGGGGTCACTGATCTGTGAAATGTCGGTCCTTTACAACTTTACTTCCAATCTCTTTTTTATTTATTATTATTAATGATTATTATTTGAGCACATGATATTACCATTGTTATATCTAGGCATCACTATTTGATTTTTTGTCCAGATATTTAGGGGATTGGATTAGGGAAAGCGAACTGTTAGCCAACGTGACCTTGCTGCATGCTAAGATTTAGTTATTCAGTGCCGTTAATACGACTATATTAGTTATTATGGATCTTCCAAGAAAATTCAATTGTATGTTTCCTTACTCATCATTATGTGGTCACCCAGGAATTAAGATCAGTTATCAAAAATACTTTTATTTTCAGGGCAAGAACTTGTTGCCTATTGGTAGCTGTCGTGTTCATTATGAAGTGGAGAAAACATTGTTTCGCCTTCTAAACTCATTTTGCTGTGAGATATAAACGCCATTTTTAATATTCCAAGGAACAGAACTCGTACTTTATCTATATTATACATACACATGCACATGTTTGCGTATATTTCGATTTATTTCCTATACGAGAATTGAGACGCATAGATGTTGTCCTTAAGCTTGTTTGGACATCTGTAACCTGCGCAGCATTTAAGTGCAAGGGCACATTTAAACCCTGTGTACAATCACAGTGAATTCCTCCACTATAGATCGACGATACTGCTCAGAATTGCCTGAAACCTTAAAAGTATTTCGCCCCCTCCACTATAAATACTGTGTATACTCAGAATTCCTCATTTATGACCTGAATATATTTGCTTAACATAACCCCTCCTCAAAATATATATATAGAGCCCCAAAGCATTCCTCCTCATTCAACGAGGCAGTGTTGGTGGGCCAACCCCTATAAAATTGGGCATGGCATACCATCCCAGAAGGAGGGGAACAAGAGTAATTAAAAGAGTCTGGCTGGGAATATGAAATGAGACACCGCAGTTTATGTATCGTAAATTTGTTTGTGTTCGCTGGGAACAGCTTCTCGCACTCCGGTGCTGCATTCCCTCCTGGCACCTTCGCCTCACACTCTTTTAAAGTACCTTGCGCTTGCATAAGGAAGTGTTTAGTGTGCAAATATAAAACTTTATACATATTGTAGTGATGTGTGTGGTCGTACATACACGCACACAATCTATTTTCATGTATGTATGAATATATATATATATATATATATATATATATATATATATATATGAGTTTTTTATGGGCTCCTTTTTTTAGATGAAATTCTGTTGTAACTGAACAATTTTCCAGTCATATACATATATATATATATATATATATATATATATATATATATATATATATATATATATATATATATATATATATA
>NC_087211.1:22055203-22057703 GCF_015104395.2 Macrobrachium nipponense | reverse complement strand
CAGTAGCCAGACAGACCTTTCACTTGAATTCACATCTAATCCTGTCACAATTATGAATTGGCTTCGCTTCATCTTTAATCTTTTCTCTCTCTCTCTCTCTCTCTCTCTCTCTCTCTCTCTCTCTCTCTCTCTCTCTGGCTTCTAAAGCGACATAAAGGACTTATTGTTCGATATTTCATGCTTCGAAAAAAAAAAAGTGTTGGATTTTCCCACTAAGGTGCAAGAAGACTCGTATCTTACGGGACTGGAGAGAGAGAGAGAGAGAGAGAGAGAGAAGAGAGAGAGAGAGAGGAGTTCACTCTGGTTCTTCCTTATGCTGGAAGGATTTTTCTTTGATAAGGAACACCTTCCTAGGCCGGTGGGGCTTCCCTCCTGCAGTGGCGCCAAGCTTATGTCCGCTGGGGACCGGAGAGCTTGCGATGGCATCCCTGACCCCGTTATTTCGTCAAGTGCTTGCGACAGCATAAACACACATCCGGTGATCACTCATAACAAACTACCCTTATTACGAACATTCCCTCACCTTGAGCCTGACGCGAACCAGAGGAGAAATGATGGAAATGTTTCGTGAGCGTGACATGAAGTCACATGATTCATGCTTGTTTTGCATAGCCATGAAGTTCCTGTGTCCTCCCCCCGTCCCTCCCTCCTTCCTTCCTTCCACGGCCAATTTTCAGATCAGAGGGTTGCCAGGCGACTGGTTGGAGCCCGCACTCTTCTACGGACGAAAGTACCGTTGAAGTTGCAGGAAAACCGGCCCCCAGTGCTCTCGTTATTCTTGATATCCTTTTGTTGCATTGCGTCTACAGCGTGGAGATGAGGTGCTTTTGTTTACGACAGCGTCTGTAAAAAGAGGATTATTGTCATTTGTATATTAGACTGGCGCCAGTGGAGGAGAAAGGTATGGCGCATTTTTATGGGTCTATCCTCGTGGTTGACTGCTGTTTATGTCCTGTAATCCTAGACCGTGCTGGTAATATGCTTTATATTATTTAAGAGCGTTATGTAGGTTTACAATGATGAGCCAGCAGAGGAGCATCGACTAAATCCATTAATATATGTGTGCAATATATATTATAAACTGCGTGAGTGTAAGCGTATGCGTTCGAATGTGTGCCAGTTGGGACATTTTCATAAATGTCTAGCTGCGTATTTGTGCACAGGAGCGTGCTCCTGTACAAGAACTGTCATTCCCAGTTGTCTTGTTCATGGATTGAGACGCGTACAACATTCCGTGTTCCGGAGGGCGCTTTCGTAACGGAATTTCGCGTTGGCCGCTTTGATCGGCCTTCAAGGACGCAGCGAGGGATCGGCAGGCGACCCGCTGGCAACCGACGGCTGTGTTCGCTCTTCTTCTGTTGGTTCCGTGATTTGCTTTCCATTGTTCCCGAGGTTAATTGAATGGTTTTTCTTTCTTTCTTTTTGCTTTATCTTTTTCTGTTACCTTTGTTTTTGTTTTGCTGATAAAGGAGTATTTATGCTTGGTGCGGGATAGTGTGTTCAGAACTGGATAGAAATACGAACATGTATTGTCATATGCATATATCGTTTGCCATATTATTTTCACTACCCGCTATTACTTGATATTGTTCTCTCTAACACTCAAGTCCCCACACCCCTTCGCTTCGTTTTCCTATTCAATAGATTTAATGGTTAGGAATATCAATTATGTTATACATCTCACAATTAAGGTAGTATCCCGCTATGTTGCTTATTTTCATTTTATTTACTAACAATTGTTTTTATTCCGTTTTAGTCTTATTTTAAAGCTAAATGTGTACATTGATTGAGGGTTCAGTTAGTTTCATTCGTATTTCATTTTCTAACCACGAAAGTGACGTTGTAACATCACGCACATATCTCCGAAGGCGGGGGGGGGGGGGGGGGGGGGGGGGAGGTTAAGAGAAAAAGCAAGACAGAGGTCATTGCCATACTACTGCAAACTTCTTCACCCCTCGATTCGTCAGTTGAGGCGTTTGTTTTTCTCCCATTAATTATCTCTTAATAGTTAATTACAAAGCCACACCTTTAATGGCATCCTTCCTCTCCGCATCTCACTTCAGCCCTTTCGGCATCCGAGCTTCGCCTCGGTTCCCCCCATCCCCCCCCCCCAACCCCCCCCCCGCTGGGTGGATGAGCAATCCTTGCCTCCCAAAAACTGTCAACTTCCGGTATGCTAATGATTGCCAGTTTAAAAATAGGAAGAGAGAAAAAAGATTTTATTATTATTATTATTATTATTAGGATTGGTAGGGCTGAGGTTTACATCTATTGAATTGCTGTGGCCAAGGGTATATATATATATATATATATAATATATATATAATATATATATATATATATATATATATACACACATATATATATATATGGTGTTTCGAAATTAGAGGCTCCCCTTTACAGTATAAACTAAATTTTAAAGTAGATATGGACAAAATTAAAAGTAATTCAGAACATGTATTTATTTAAGCTTCTCTCTGAGTGTTCAATATTTTGTGTG
>NC_087211.1:22015203-22050203 GCF_015104395.2 Macrobrachium nipponense | reverse complement strand
TTCGCCTTTTCAATCATTTCGTTTCTCAGCCTCTGCATCTCTTCGGACATTGAACAGATGTTTCTCTCCTTTTCTTTGTTCAATCGTTCGAGGTCTCTGATGTGTTCTTCCATCTGCAGTCCTGCTACGGTCAGGCCCTCTACCTTGTTCAGTAATTCGTCGATCAGCTGATCCTTTTCTAATCTCTCTTTCTCAAACCTCAAGAAAACATTTTCATTTTCCTTAATTACTTCCTCGAACTTTCGACTTATATCCAAATTCCTTGTTTCCTCTTCACTATCCGGATGGTCGCCTTCTTCATTACAGGAACGTTCGTATACTACTTCGTTATCCGAAACATGGTCTTCTTCAAAGCCAGCGTGATCAATTTCGTCCTCCTGATTTCCAACCTCATCAAGACAGGCAGAGCTGTCGGAGGCCATGAAATCAACAAAGAACTGAACCATTTTAATGCTAAATCCACGAAGTATAAAAACTCCAGTGAATAGCATAACAATAATGGCAAACAATGTAATCACACTGGGGACTTGAACCATGGCGGCAAAGCACTGTGCAAGCACAACTGTAAGCAAACTAAGAAACATCTTTGTTCGTTACAAATCAACTATCTTTGTCTTATCCTTACTTTCCAAAAATGACGCGTGACTTGTTTGGATTCTGGAGTCATTTCTAGTTCCGCCGGAGCCGATCCTGTCTTCGGGAATGTTTGCTGATCCCCGGACGCAGTACGTAGATGTGTCTGGATTCCGGAGTCAATTTGGGCTTCACGGGAGCTGCTTCCGTCTTCATATGTATCAGAAGAGCAGAATTCCTATGCAGTCCCCATGGCCTTTCTGAAGATCCTGGAGCCAAGTCTTTACACACAGAATCTCACACAAGCGCGCTCCTGCACACACACATTTTAAATATATATATATATATATATATATATATATATATATATATATATATATATATATATCTGCGTGAACTCTATTTTTAGTACAAAATAGCTGACAACAGATACACGATTTAGGTCATAAATAAGAAAGCTAATTAGAATGCAAATTTATCGACAAAATACTTTCGTACAAGAATGTTAATTTGATAGTATGCCTCCTCAGTTCCTGCTGCATATTTTAGGACAGGAGTACTGTCGACACTGTTGACCTTTGACATAGAAATATATTTTACATACTTGTTATAATTTCAATAATAATAATTATATTTTGTATTAGTAAATCCCGTCAACTCGAATTCATCTTTTAAATTAAGTCATCTGTATGTCCCTAAATTTACACAGGTTTATAAGTGTGCTGCTGACTCCAAAACCAGAGACAGTCGCTGGTAAAAATCCAATGATGACAACAATAAACGCAGCCTGAAAAGGAGAAAATATTCTCATTGTTAGATTGGTTAAAACTGTACGTCAAGGCCGCCACTAGCATTTGCTTATAGTACTTGAGTAGTTATGCCCGCACAGTCGGCCTGTGCAAGCAAAACTGAACCCACTAACGTTCTCTTATACCTCAGGCAAAACTGAAGATTATTGGGCTCGGTTTTTCCTGCACAGGCCGACTGCGCAGGTATAACTGAACGTTAGTGACAGCCTTTAAGGTTCATGGTTTTATTTTAGCTAATTTTGACGCAATATAATATCATAGTTTGATTTTGGCAAAATTTTATGCTATACAGACTCTTCTACAACGTAAAAAAAATTTTTTTTTTTTTTCTTATTTTTTTTTATTTTAAAAATGGCTGAATCAATATGTGCAGAATCATAGTTTGATATATTTAACGAAAGAAACACTTACTTACGAGAGTAAAAATACATTGGCAATGATTATTACAAAACAGAACTCGCTCGGTTTCCATCTAGGTAATAACTAGGTCTAGGGAATATGTATGTTTTTTGACACGAGTAACATTACAATGATTTATTATATATGATTGATAATGGCATGTTCCAGAGCTTTTTAGAAAATAGTAGTCCTTTTTAATGTTATTGATATGCCTGATTGTGTTCGAAACGTCTGAAAGTAATATATATATATATATATATATATATATATATATATACTATATATATATATATATATATATTGTGTGTGTGTGCGTGTGCGTGCGTGCGTGCGCGCACACACACACACATATATATTTCCATAAAATACAAATGGCAGAAAAAGACCCACTAGTAAATGACCCCAGTGACAAACACACCATTAACAAATTATTTTCAAAGGTAATATCAAGTCAAGAACTGACTTAGAACTGCCCTAGAACCACTGAAGAAAATGATTGCTAAAAGACCTGTCTCACAGAAACCCCTGTTCACCATAGCCATCTTTCGTCAGAACAAAACTAGATTCTTTTGGACAGACACACACATCTCATACTCATTGTTGCAGCAAGATTTAAAAATATAACAATAAAAGCAAAATTGATCAGTGCAAACCGACATGGTTCTTCAAAGACACGACGTACATCCCATAGCAATTGTTGTAGCAAAAATTAAAGCAAAAAAAAAAAAAAGTAGAATAAAAATGAACCAAAAATTCATTATCATTACAACCTGACACGAACGAGCAATAAAACTCACTTGCAGCTGAGTGATTCTCCTCCTTCATCCTCAGTACACTTCGATTTTACAAGTGTAAAATAGATATAATTGGTAGTCAGAAACTTAAAGTTCAAGACTGGTCTGGTAGAGTACAATGTTCATGTCATTACTTAGGCCTTGTCCACACCAGCGACCTCTGCCCGACGGGCAAACACTGTTCCCATAACCTGTTCCACTATACTGACTGACTCGCGCTTCTGAAACAGTGTTACCAGATCTGGTAACACTGTTTCAGAAGCGCGAGAAAATACAAGCAGCTGAAGGTACCCCGACGGGCATGCCCGCTAGTGTGGACAGCCCTTTAGAATATCTGCCAAAGTAATGCTTCACTGCCTGGTAAAAAATATCCACTACTGTAAAGGTGGGTACACACGTGGGAACGAACCTTGTATTGTAAACCGATTCTTGTAACAAAAACGCAAGTGTGACGAGTTCCTCGAACCCGAACCCCGGAACCCGCGAGGTTCCGAGGCTCCGTTCGCCCTCCGTCCCGCCAAAAATTGTCGGTTTTGTTTTTGGGGGCCCCGAATCAAAGGGAGGTCTCTTTGAACGTTACGCCATGTGTGGACGGGACCTGTATTTACACGCGAACAACAGAGGTTGTTAACACCGACGATGAACAAGGGGCCGTCCATAGTAGAGTTCCTTGTTTTTGGTCAGTCAGTACGTATATGTCTACCATGGCTGATTGTAGTGAGGAAGAGGTCCTTCAATTTATTAGTTATTACGAAGAACAGACTAACTGTGCAAAGTTAATTTTGATATTGCGTGTGACACTTCTTATATATAATTTATCCATTCCATTTAATAGTGTGGACAGAATTTGAGAAGTGACAATCTGTACAACTGACATTTGCAATCAACATTTTCAGAAGTTCTCATAATTAGGATTTACCATTATGCCTTCTACCCATACATACATACATACATATACATATATATATATGTATGTATATATATATACATACATATATATATATATATTATGACATAAAACGAAGAGATTCTCATATATTTTCACCAAACAACATTGTGTAGAGTCCTAGACCTTACCAAGGAAACCAAATCAATTCGAAACTTACTCGGAACATATACTCATTTGCTGTTTCTGGGAGAGGCCAATGTCAAATCCCTCACCCACTGTCGAGGGAGCGCCACAGTGGCGTGGTTGGTTTGGTGTTTGCTTCTCACCTCGGTGGTCGCGGGTTCGATTCTCGGCCATTCCATTGAGGAGTGAGAGATGTGTATTTCTGGTGATAGAAGTTCACTCTCGGCATTGTTCGGAAGTCACGTAAAGCCGTTGGTCCCGTTGTTGAATAACCACTGGTTCCATGCAACGTAAAAACACCATACAAACAAACAAAACACTGCTCGAGGTAGGTCCTCCAGGGAATCCACTGGAGTCTCGTAGGCTGGAATGGCTAGCACGGCCGTCAGCATTCCAGAATAAAGAGCTGGAAGGAATATATTTTGCTGTTATCAGATTCCAGGACGAAGAGCTGGAAGTTGATATTTTGTTGTTATCAGATTCTAGATTGAAGAGCTGGAAGTTGAATATTTTGCTGCTATCAGATTCCAGCTAAAAGAGCTGTTATCAGTCATGGAAAGCGCTGGGAGTTATCAAAGGGAGATTGCAGGATTATACATAGATATAACAGCGAAAACATTTATTGTGAAATAAAAAAAAAAAAAAGTTTAAAAAAAGTTTGATTCACAAAAAACAGTAATATCTTCATTTGCCTTTGGAATGAAAGAGAATTAGACGAAAACATCAAGTTTGTAGAAACTGAAGTAAAACTCACAGAAGGTACTAGAATATCTGCATACAACTAATATTTCAGTGTATTAAATTAATCCAAACCTTCTTATGAGCCAAATGTTTTAAACCAAAATCATAAATTTACTGCAGACTTTAATTTAAAGATTGTTTGTGCCATTCACAGAGCCAGTAAGGAGTTTCGGTACTTGAACCAACGCAATATCTTAAATGCATTCCTTAAGCAAAGAAAATACTTAAAGGTTATACAACTATGAAGATCTCATTACTAGTCCTTAGCATTTATTAACTATTGCACATTTTTCCCCAATAGTTTATAAAACATTGCTTAGGTATTATACGTTTACCCTAGTTCCCACTTGTCGTGAGCCAAAACAAACGAAATAATTCTGCCATCACGCAAAATTCTAGTAAAGCCCACTCTGGGATAACACACACACACGCACTTGCTTTCAAACCTTTAAAATATAAGCAAGATAAAGCCTTGCCTTACTCACCAGAAATAAGAAAGCAAAAGATATACCACGAGAAAAACAGCAACCTTCGAGATGGTAGACTCGTCGTCACCAAGTCGCCTTGGGCCACGATGTTCCTGAAGACATCGAAGGCGGAATTCTGAAAGCCCTCGATGTTCTGTTTGTGGTACGTCGCTGAAAGCAGGTTATGCAAAATAGACGACCGGTCCCATGAGTAGAGTAGAGATGAAGATACTTATCCATACCTCTTTGAAACGGGGATACTGGTTGTTGTGGATATTTTTGCCAACTTCGTATTAAAACTATTAGTGCCAAGAAAGGTACTTGTAGACTACCGTTATTTAATTATGATATGAAATTAATTTGCTTACAATTCTTATTTATTTACGAGTAAAATACATTTTTCAAAGATTTGTTTATTCGTGTTTTTTGTCCCACTTCGTACTAAAACTATTAGTGCCAAGAAAGGTACTCGTTGTAGTTAACCGTTATGTTATTAGGATACGAAATTAATTCTTATTTATTTACGAGTAAAATGCGTTTTTTAAAGATTTGTGTATTCGTGTTTTTTTTATCAGCTAAAATTGTGAGATTTTACAAGGCCAATATCCAATAAAGGATATAATCTAGTTATCTAATTATAATTTTTTTTTTTTTTTTTTTTTTTTTTTTTTTTTTTTTTTTTTTTTTTTTTTTTTAAGCAGTGGGTATTGTAAATGTGCTTACCTAAAGTAAACCGTGAGAATCACAAAGGTACTTACTTGTTAAGTAAAGGGTGGACATTACAAAGGTACTTACCTGTAAAGTAAAGGGTAAGGATTACTAAGGATTTACCTGTAAAATGAACGGTGGCGATCACAAAGGTACTTCCCTGTAATATAAAGGGTGGGGATTACAAAGGTACTTACTTGTAAAGTAAGCGGTGGCGATTACTAAGGATTTACTTGTAAAGTAAATGTTGGGGATTACTAAGGATTTACCTGTAAGGTAAACAGTGGGGATTACTTAGGATATACCTGTACAGTAAAGGGTGGGGGTTACAAAGGTACTTACTTGTAAAGTAAAGAGTGGGGATTGCCTGTAAAGTAAAGGGTGGGGATTACAAAGTTACATACCTGTAAAGTAAAGGGTGGGATTACCAAGGATTTACCTGTAAAATAAACGGTGGTGATCACAAAAGTACTTACCTGTAATGTAAACATTGGAGATTACCAAGGATTTACCTGTAAAGTAAAGGGTGAGGGTTACAAAGGTACTTACCTGTAAAGTGAACAGTGGGGATTACAAATGATTTACCTATGAAGTAAAGGGTGAGGATTACTAAGGATTTACCTGTGAAGTAAAGGGTGGGGATTACAAAGGCACTTACCTGTAAAGTAAAGGGTGGGGGTTACTAAGGATTTACCTGTAAAGTAAAGTGTGGGGATTACTAAGGATTTACCTGTAAAGTAAAGGGTGGTGATTACTAAGGATTTACCTGTAAAGTAAAGGGCGGGGATTACTAAGGATTTACCTGTAAAGTAAAGGGCGGGGATTACTAAGGATTTACCTATAAAGTAAAGGGTGGGGATTACTAAGGACTTACCCGTAAAGTAAACGGTGGGGATTACAAAGGTACTTACCTGTAAAGTAAATGCTGTGACCTTGAATCACTTCGACAGTTTTGAAGAGAGAGAGAGAGATTAAAATTGGCAAAAGCATAGAACGAAATTTTCAAAGCGCAGTGTTTGTCACTACACAACCCCACTAAATAAATAAATAAAATAAAATAAAAAATTAAATCCCCCTTTCCACCCCTTCTACAAAAAGTGTGGGAGTGTGGCGTTATCAGAATTATTAGTATTATCGTTGTTATATCAACGTACGGCCTTGAGCTGAAATAAATAAATATTATTATTATTATTATTATTATTATTTTGCTCTATCACAGTCCTCCAATTCGACTGGGTGGTATTTATAGCGTGGGGTTCCGAGTTGCATCCTGCCTCCTTAGGAGTCCATCACTTTTCTTACTTAAGTGCGCAGATTCTAGGATCACACTCTTCTGCATGAGTCCTGGAGCTACTTCAGCCTCTAGTTTTTCTAGATTCCTTTTCAGGGATCTTGGGATCGTGCCTAGTGCTCCTATGATTATGGGTACAATTTCCACTGGCATATCCCATATTCCTTCTTATTTCTATTTTTCAGTTCTGATACTTATCCATTTTTTCCCTCTTTCTCTCAACTCTGGTGTCCCATGGTATTGCGACATCAATGAGTGATACTTTCTTATTATTATTATTATTATTATTATTATTATTATTATTATTATTATTATTATTATTATTATTGGCGTGTAGTTCAAAATCTCATGCTGTCATAACTAGGTAACCTAAGTTTTGACGTTTTTTTTTCGTGGAACTCAAATTGGCATTTGTATTATTTTTCACTGGGACCCTTTTTCCTCCACAATTGGTTCTTATGTCTGGGGTGGGCGATTGGTGGAGGAGAAGGAGGACGACTTATATTTATTTTTATTTATTTGAAAATTAAGGATATGTAGTCAATTTATTTTCCAGTATTTCAGCAAAATCCATATTAGTTTTTTATCGGTTGCAAATGACAAGACACTATAAGATATACCTTTTAAAGAATGAGCCATAAGGAACGTATGGGAATGTTCAATGGAATTACATCGAGAGTATCACGCATTGTTTTTCAGCGATGAAAAGTGAAAGTGAAAGGGTCTTTGAAGATTGATTGACCCACTGTGGGATGGGGTCTAGTCGTAGACGCGGTATATTAAATTGCTTCCCTTGAATCAGATATTCCCACAGATTTCTTTTTTTATGTTTTTTTTTCTTTTTTTTTTTGTAGGACACCTAACCCTCTCGTTTCTGTTCTTCCATTGGTGATACTTTTCTAACTGTGATTGCAATATCACTTTTTTGTTTTTTTTGTCGATGTAAGTTACGAAAATTCCAACCATGTTTTCGCAGAATTGCTGTTTTGATGCATCATAGATTAATGATGATTACATAATGAAAATGCAAGAATGACGTCATAGTTGGTATTTATTTATTTTTTGTTTATTTAGGCATTTATTATTTTTATACTTATTTTTTTTAACTTTTGTAAACCAGGTACTCCGTAGTGCATGCATTGCTCCCTTCCTTTAAAAGCAAAAGTCTTTTAATATTGAAATATTTATTGAGTATTGTTTTCAGCGCTTGGATGGAATTCGGGTGAAAACTTGTCATTTTATTGTCTAGGAAGGCAAACTGCTATTGTTGTGGATGATTGATTGGTTTGGCAATAACTACCTACGTACATGTTTGTACGCGTGTCTTCGTTGCATATTCCAAAGTTTGCGCTGAAATATTTTAGTGAGTAAAATATCATCTTCTTTTACTGTCCTAAGACTTAATGATGGCCGTCTTCAGTGCCATCTGGACTTCGTATTTCTGTGCCGTGTCGTTGAAGAATTTAGCCTGCCAAAACTGTAACTTTTACCGTTGTTGATACATTGCTAAACCAGATTTTAAGTTTATCAGCAGTTATACTCCTAAAACAATACTCCTAAAACGAAGATATATATCATACACGTATGTCAAAAGTTCGTTGGCATATCCTGTATCTAGGCAGGTTACCACTATTTGTTGTAGAAATGTGAAAAAATGTGCTACAAAGCCAAAAAAGAGAGAAAAGAAATTTAATGATCACCAGCTAATAACTATATTTAGTTTCTAAGTTGAAAAGTTCTTGCTGATTCCACGAAATAGCATTTGCAAGACCATTACCCGGATCAAATTTCTTAGCTATTTGGAAAGGCTGAGGCAGTCTTATTCTGTTTAGATATCATCCCCCTGGAACTTGGTCGTTATAAAAAGAACGGATTCCCCCATGAATAGGCGTTTTGTTATGATGGTAAGACGCAGCACACACTTGAGGATGAGACACTTAATCAAGCGTATGAATTAAGAATTAACAAGTGCACGCGGATGCGAGTCTCAGAATAAGTGGAGGTGTTATCTGGGTTCCCAAGGAGAATTGCATCATCGTAAGCAGGTTTCATTTTCGTCTTCAATCGGTGGACGACGACATCATAGATAAGTTTCGGATGTTTCGATTCGCTCAGTCCTAAGAGAGGGGAATTAGTCTCCTATCGTTATCGAGGATGTTGGGAGCAGTTACTGGAGAAGCACCTGTTCCCTCCGCCCCACCTCACCCCACCCCAGCCCTTCGCCTCGTTCCTTAAACGCTGTTTTACAAGTCATCTTGACAGCATATTATCCACCATGAAATGTGTGCGGATCTGTTTTTGAGTCTCACAATTATCCGTTAGCGATCTCCAGGCCACTAACGAGCCTTGCAGCCTAATTGGAATTTAATTCGTTGCATTTAGCTCTCGTTTGTCGGTTCAAGTGTTACGCAGACTCATTTGTCAAGTTTACTTTTATATCTTTGGTTATTACCAGTCATTTTACTCTTCTATTTTCATGTTAGACAATTCAATTTCTGACCAGTTAGGTACTGAAGTGTGTGCGCATTTAAAAAGACATATTCACACGCACGCACATACATACATACATACACACACACACACACACATATATATATATATATACATCATTATATATTGTATGTGACCTGTTATGTTATGTATGTATGGGTTTGTGCGTGTGTGTATAAACACATTTACACTATGTTTATATTAGGAAACATTTTTTGTAGGATTAAGATTGAGAACATTAGACACATCAGAAGGATGGCAGGGGCGAACAGTGTGGTTTATGACAAGGAACAGTTTGTGTGACTCAAGTGTTTACTATGAAAAAGTTAAGTGATGAATTTGGGAGTGAAGGGAAGAAGCTATTCCCAGCACAATTGACCTAGAAGAAGGTTGAGATAGAACTGTTACTGATGCAACGTTGAGGGAGATGAGTATGTTTTGGTAGAATATAGGATTATTGAGTAATTAAATATTTTCGTGATGGCATCAAATTATGTTTTAGAATATGCAGACGGGAGAGTGACTGGTTAGTTGTATAAGTGGGTTGGAGAGAACGGTATGTTATGCCTTCAAGGCTGTTTAATTTCTGTATGGATGGAGTGAGGCGAGAAGTCAGACAAAGGGTATAAAGTAGTTGTGGGTACAAAGTCGTGCGATCAGAAAATTGGTCGTGAATAATGTGGAATGACTAATGATTGCAGATGACAACCCATATCACTAATTGGGGAGAGTGAGGAGAAACTGTAGAGACTGGCGAAAGATTTGAAAGTGTTGGCAAGAGCAGAAAGTTTGCGAGCCTCTGTGCGAAAAATTTGGATAAAGGTACACTATTGTTATGCAGACCAATCTATATAGAATGAGGTGTGGATGAAGAATGATAGTAAAATAAAAAAAAAAGCTGAACATGTGTAGACGAATTCTTGCTTGTGTAGTATGTGACATAACTGAAAGAGAGAGAGAGAGAGAGAGAGAGAGAGAGAGAGAGAGAGAAATGTGCAGATATTTAGTTATAGTGACAAGGTCAGCATATGTGAATGGTTTTTCGAGATTGTTCGGTCATGTTGGAAAAATGGAGACTGGTGCAAATGATTGGTTCGTATCTGAAAAATCAGAATTTTCTCAGGTTGTTAAGAAATACAAAATTCGGAAGTGTTAGGAAGAAGGAGGAGTAGAAATCCTAGAAAGTGTTGTAGAGATGCAATGGGAGAAGTATTTTATAGAAAGGTCCTCAATATCTAGGATGCGCAGGTTGCGTGTAAAATAGAATAGAATGGCGAAGTGTGTGTGCAGGGGGTTTCGATTTTGTACTAATGAAGCCTTCTGTGGAAGTCAGTGGTTCTCAGCCAAGGGTTAATTACCCCTTAGGGGGCAATCTCAGAGTTTCTGGGGGGTGCGAATTGTGACCACAGATTGGCAGGCTCAAATTGTCTCTAGGTTCACACAAAACGCAGTGTGCATGGTTCGCGCTACTAAGAGGTCTGATGAGGCTTTCTCTTCGCTAGCTTGTGTGTTTGTGTTAGTATTTTGTTGCATGTTGCCACTGGAAGTGAATGCAGTGGCTAAGAATGTGCCTAATATCATTGTCTTCAGAGCTACTTCTTATTTATGGAAACGGTATAATTGTTCAGACAATAATATCTTATGTCCGCTCATATAGTTTATATATATATATATATATATATATATATATATATATATATATTATATATATATATATATATATGACCCTGACCTGAGGTTGCGTGGGTCTCTTAAGTTACTGTGGGTCATGCAGAAATCAAACGCTCAGTGATTAATTTAACACCGGTCTTATATTCTAAACAATTACACAAGGGCCCGAGTGAAATTGAACTTAATATCTACAGTACTGGAGAGGTTGAGACCAAGTTAGGAAACCGGCAGAGGGCTACGAGGGGATCGACGTCTTCCCCACCTCTTGACCGACGCGTGACTGCCCTTCAAGGGGAAACCTTGGCATTCTCTCCCTTTCCTCTACTCCCCACACACACACACCCCCCCCCCCCCCCCCCCCGATATTTTCCCTCCAGGATGTGATTGGCTCCGCCACCTCTCCTTAGGTCTATTGACCAATGGGTGCCAATGTAGGTGACGCTAAGAACAAACGAGCTTTTTTTTAGGGGGAGGCTTGGGGAAGGTGACGCTCTTTTTAATCTGAGAGAGAATGACCGTTGACATGCCCGGGCCCCTCTTGTGAGGCGTTCAGGGATTCTTGGGGAGATCCTTACAAGAATGGCTTATATATATACAAATGTATTTATCTGTATTTTCTTGTGTTTTTTGTCAAAGCCTTTAGCCTCTATTAAACGTGCCTGAAAATGGGGTGTCAGATCCTTATCAGTCTAATGGCCGATTTTAGACTCCATTTTTCTTTCTAGATGAACGCTAAGGTGAAAAAGTTTTTATTGGGATTATTTAGAAACGCCTGATGTTTAGATCCTATTTTGTACATTAACGAGTATTTAGAAGTGTGTATATTTTGATGCTTTATTCGTGAGGCCCGAAACCCTTTGAAATGTTACAGTCTAGGATAAACGCAGGTGGCTGGACTGCATCGGTGAAACATGCTTCGCTTTCCACGTAGGTCAGTGAGTACATTGATAGAAAATGCAATATACTACACTTCTTTGGGCAGAAAATGTCGAATCAGGTTTCACTTTGATGTTCATTTCGTTTTTAGTTGTCAAGTTTGGTACATAACGTTCGTCTCATCGTCAGTATTTTTAGCTGTTGTACGATATTGATCTTCGACAAATTATGGGAGAAGGGCATCTCTCTTTATCTGGGGAGCAGACGTTAGTGTGCAATGTCAAATTTTCTTTTGGCGTCTTTTGCATAAGAAGATTGCTTAATAAATATCTTTAGATTTGCAAGAGGTAAGAGACTATAGATCCGTGCACTGTGTATATATGTGTATATATATATATATATATATATATATATATATATATATATATATATATATATATATATATATATATATATATATATATATATATATATACGTATATATATATATGCACATATATGTATAAGTATATATTTGGGTGTATGCGTTTGTATGTGTAAAATGTCTTTTTCCAGTTTAATGCAGAAACCTTAAAATTGTTTTGTAAGTGTTTAATGGCCTCATAAATCACAAATGAGTGCTTGATATTAAGTTTTTAGTGTGCATGGAGTTTACTTTTATTTCTTACTCTCAAGACTCGTTTGAAAATATGTTAAACTAACGTTTCTCGAGATTTTTTTTTTTTTTTTATGGGACTCATTGCGCTTTTCTCTGTGTACTAAATGGTTCTGTTAAATTTCTGGAATCGTATATTTAACGCACAGTGAATATTGTGAGGAAAATGACATTTATTTTACTTTCAGGAACAAAATATAAAAGGAGTTATGGACACCATATCTAATCAGAATCTTAATTCAGTGAGCGCCATGTAAGCAGACTCCTACTGGGGGACGTAATATCCGAAAAAATTTAAATCCTATCAAGACTTCATTACATTTTACAATATCCTTTCCTGCTGCTAAAACAGAGTCATTAAAATGCCGTCTTTTGTGTAAATCAGCTCTTCCGCCTTTAGAGCAAAAGTGAAAATCACACAGATCATTACTCTGTTTAGTAACGTTATGAACTTCCGCCTTCAAGCAAAAAATTGAAGGTGCATTGCCCGTAACATGAAATTCTCACTTTGTTTAGTATTTTGTAAGTTTATTTGATGTATCTTTTTTATAACTTCATTTGATATAAGTCATATCTCACTTTGTAGCCACATTTTAGGTAACGTACATTTGACTCTTTCTATTGTCTGTGACGTTTGTTCTCTTAAGAATGTTCTCTTACAATTTATCTTCCTCCTGGAACACCCGTTCGTTTACTTGTTCCTTTAGTAGCGAACGCGTCTTAGACCTCCTGTCATCCCAGACGAAAATCAGTCTGGCTTTCCTTTGCAGTAAACACTTCATTTTGCTTTGGCACAAATTCTATCCACTTGTCATCCTGGAAATCGTAGATATTTATCCACCATTACGTCAGTTCAACGTGTTTTATTCAATTTCTTCAATTCAGTTATCTTTGAAAATATTCCTCTGCATTTCTCATCATCTATGTAGAAAATCACTCGGTCTGTCTGTCTGTCTGTTAGCTGACTTGCTCGCTTTCCTCGTTGACGGAAATCAGTTCGGTGGCCGTTGGCTTAGGTATCATGAGTGTAATTTGGTGAATCGTTAGCTGACGCTAATAAATACAGTAATTTGTAAATTCTCAAACGAATGCGGCTATCTATGGGGGTCCTGAGAGAGAGAGAGAGAGAGAGAGAGAGAGAGAGAGAGAGAGAGAGAGAGAGAGAGAGAGCCGCCTCCTTCGACCTATTAGATCCGTTTGGAGTCGGCCAGTCTTGATAGCTCCATAATTATACATCATACTGTACGCCCTTGGGCAAGGTCATTGGTGAAATTGCGAGGTGCAAAGGCTTGGAAATGTTCAGGACTGCATAGTGCTGCTATGAGATTGTAGATATGTTTACGTATGGGTGTCATTTTGGCTTCCTTATATATACATACACTCATGCTTCATTGCATGTTATTTATATATATCATATTATATATATATATATATATATATATATATATATATATATATATATATATATATATATATATGAAAAATTGTATGCGTATATTGGTATGAGTGTGCATAATGTAAATTTAAGCATTTATAAAAGCACTTTTTTGGGAAAGAAACCTTTAAAGTTAAAAGTTCACATGTTGTTGAGCAACATCCTATGATTCTCTGCTCAGAATTTTTTTCCATCTGTGTCAATAGGAGGAACTATTTTCTTGATAAAATTCTGCTTCTTATTTCACGGCTATGTAAAAAAGGAGAAGAAAAAAACTTGCATGATACATAAGGAGCGACGGCATGGAAAGAATAGCATCATCTGTCAAAAATAAATTTTGAGTGATGTGTCTAAAAAATAGGCTGCAAAGTGGTAATATAGCGCTCTGGTCACGCTAGTGCCCGACTGAGGATATTCCTTCGTTTTTTCCTCTTTCACTACCAAAAATCGATCTATTCCGGTAAAAACTGCCTGTGGATGAATCATTGACGAATAAGAAAATATAACTTTAAGAAAGATGTCTTTCATCGCACATTTACATTTCTCTTACAACACATTTTTAGATGTTGCAAAGTTTCGTTTTTTATGCAAGATTTTTGTATCATTGACGGTCATTTCGTTGTCAGCTTGACTGAATAGAATCTTACGAGCATAATGAGCTTTTTACCGAACATAAAAATGACGTTGAAATAATTATATTGAAACTGAAAAAAAGTTTTCCTGGTTTGGGTTTGAAAAACACAAGTGCTTGCTTTCAGTAGTCAAGACGAACGAATAAATACTCATCTGTCGCTACACTGATGAACACCACAGGTCATATTCGACAGCTATCAAAACATTTAAGTAAAGTATCGAAGTCGTTTTCCTTTTGATTACTCACTTTATAAAGGACGACTTCTATCTAAAAGAAATAGAATTCGTATCAACGTTTTTTTAGGCTTTCAAGCAAAGTTACCGGCTAAATTAATATCGATTTTATACCCGAGGACTTGCATTGTATATGAAGCATTTGTCATTTTGATAAAATTTTTCTGAACTCAGACTATTTGACCTCAGTGCTCATGGCCAGCCAAGATATATATAATATATTGTATATATATATATATATATATATATATATATATATATATATATATATATAATATACATTCTTCGATCACATTAATGCAATGGTGATTAAAAGACAGAGAAACGGTGTTTCCAGATTTTACTTTTCACTTACAAATAATGTTTCATCCTCAACAAATAAAAAATAAGAATAAAACCAAACGGACAATTAGTTGATTGATGAAAGTGAATTTTTCATTGACGGGATGTGGTAACAAAATAACTGTTATGATTATGATTGAAAAAGTGTTGAATTTAAGGATAAATATCTGGAATTGCAACATGCGTAAACAGCACTTTGTAGAGATTTTCGTTGTGTGAAAAAAAAACCATATTTTTGAGGCTTTTGTCCTTCAAATATTTATTCTGGAAGTCTATGCAACATCCGTTTGAGTGTCCACTTCAGTTCACGCCTACCTTCGGGTCGGAAGCGAGAAAGATGACAGCGAGAGATACCGGAAAAGGTCAAGTGAAACACCGCTTGATATTGGCTCTTGTCTTGTGGAAACAAGGTTGGGTGGAAGGTCGCGCGCTTGCATAACGGAATACAAAAAAAAAAAAAAAAAAAAAAAAAAAGTAGGAACAGGACCCGTCTTCAGGTTTTGTCGCGGCTGAATCATAACCTGAAGTACACGTCAGCTCCATTTACGCTGCTTCCAGAAGCAACTTTAAACAAGTTTCCGCTGTGACATTCGACTACACTATGCATATTGGTTTTGAAACTGGGTTATTTATTATTATTATTATTATTATTATTATTATTATTATTATATTATTATTATTATTATTATTATTATTATTATTATTATTATTATTGCCGCATTACCCGAAAGTTTAATGGCTTATGGGCCATGAACCCTGTTTTTTTCTCCTTGCTGTTAAACAGATGCAGAAATATATGACAACTTTAAAAAAAAGTTGAGCTGAAAATTCTATGGGTTCAGATCATAACGATATGGATTGTTAGAAATGGATAGGGACAGAGACATACTTGAGCAGTGCTCTTCCCATAAGTTAGACATTTATAAACAGCTTACGATGTTGTGTTTCAGGGAGTAAATTAGAAATGGGGAAAATGATTTGCAAGAAAAGATGGAAAGCTAATAGAAGGGAGAGACAAGTTCGCAACACTTAATTTTTCTTGATAGATGAGCTGATTGCGGCACTGTGTCATTGTAGGCTCTGTCAAGACGGCATTTCAAAGTGTGTGAAAGGGAGCATGAGACAGTGATGTTCCAGGTATTCCCTGAAGGTAATCATGGATATGTAAATGGACGAGGAACCCTCTCTGTGTGAAGCTGGTTCCT
Source organism: Macrobrachium nipponense (assembly GCF_015104395.2). Taxonomy (NCBI): domain Eukaryota; kingdom Metazoa; phylum Arthropoda; class Malacostraca; order Decapoda; family Palaemonidae; genus Macrobrachium; species Macrobrachium nipponense. The sequence continues at coordinate 22,033,808 of NC_087211.1, read as the reverse complement.
CTTTGTACGTGCGCATAAGAATGCTCATCTTTGTACGGGAACATATGAATGTTCATCTGCGTGTTTGTGCGTGCACATAATGTTCATTTTGTACGTGCGCATAATAATGTCCATTTTGTGCTTGCACATAATAATGTTCATTTTTGTACGTGCACAAAATAATGTTCATTTTGTACGTGCACAAAATAATGTTCATTTTATATGTGCACAAAATAATGTTCATTTTGTACGTGCACAAAATAATGTTCATTTTGTACGTGCACAAAATAATGTTCATTTTGTACGTGCACAAAATAATGTTCATTTTGTACGTGCACAAAATAATGTTCATTTTGTACGTGCACAAAATAATGTTCATTTTGTACGTGCACATAAGAATGTCAAATAATGTCCATTTTCGTACGTGCACCAAAGAATGCGTTTAGAATGATAGTAAAATGTATCAGTTAGGTCTCTTAATTCTTACCTATTTATTTGTTTATTTTCGTATATCTAACTGCAACAGTACTGATATTATTCTGACAGGAATGAAGATGCTGAGTCATGATACTTTAATTTGTAGTTTTTTTTTCGTTCAGCATTTCTTGAAATATTTCTTTTATGAAATCATTTTGCTTAGCAGTTAATTTTTTCCGTTCAAGGTTAGACACGTACGGCATTAATGGTACGCACAGCCGCGAAGTTGCGTATACCTTCTAGCACAAACATGCATGCATACGTTGGCACACACACACGCACACACACACACACACATATATATACTGTGAGTATAAATGTGACATCGAAAGAGACCTTGTCGAGCAATGAGGGTTTAATGTTACGGTCACCCCACCTGTGCATATGAGACCTTGAAGCACATTTTCCCCCTTGAACGATATCTAATCGATCATCACGATCTCCGTTTTATCGTTTCCCTTTTGTATTATTTCATTCGTCGTCTGATGGTGATCTTGTGTCTCTTCCGTATATGTTGGCCGTCGATGACCTTAGCTGTTATGGCGCCATTCTGTGATAAGATCTATCTTTCCTGTATTTTCAAATCTTCGTGATGAGGATTTCCGGAAAGGAAGGAATGAATTCCACAGCATCAGACCAGAGCCACAGCAGTGTCATTTAGAAATGCTTTGGCTCTTCGAAGAACAAATTCACGTGTATTACGATGTATTTGAAATCAATTTAGTCGGCAACACAGAATTTGTTTCTGAACTGCAGATTTTTTTTTTATTAAAATGCCCGTTTATAATGAAAATGCAAATAATGCGCCAATTATGATTGTTCCTAAATTCATTTTCGAATGAATTTAGACGCGTATTTGCAGAGAGAGAGAGAGAGAGAGAGGCTCGTTGAGAAATTAGTCAGAAGGACAACTACCTCAACTACCTATGATAGATTTAACAGTGAGTTACAGTGCAATTTTGAATAAATAAATTAATAAAAAAGGGTTACGAATAAAACCTTCGATAGGGCCAAATATCTATTGAAATGTAATTTACCGAATTACTGGCGTGACCGTATTTATGGTCATCGTCGCCTGATATCTTTTGGAAAGCACTAGTTCGACCGACTAACCGAATTAGGAGACAATTTTCCGGTAATAGCAAATATCAAGGAACAATTTTTTAAAAAATGGAAAAACTTGCTTCGACCAATTGAGGGAATGATTAAAAAGACATATTGTAACAACAAGTAGGGTCTTCGGCAACAGCACTTGGAAATCTGGAGAAGAGATCGAGAAGAAAGAGCGACCGACGAAAAGCAACTTCACCGAAGTCGAGTGCGGGGGACGTCGGCATTCTCGTAGGAGTGCCTTCCTGTTTTCCTTATTTATTCGTTTGTTTATTTACTTTTCGTTTCATTCGTGCTCATCAGGGTCTGATAAGAAAATTGCTCTTCAATTGATCCTCATGTATTCAATATAAACAGAACAATCATGATTCAAATCTGTCAGCGTAATTGGGTATAACTCCATCGGGAAGGACAGACACACCTTGATTTGATTGGTTTTGTTTGTTTTCGCTCTTTCGTTTTGTCATGTTAGTGTCTGACCATCTGCTATAATTATAGCTTTGCTATTGGGCACTCCGTCCTTTCAGTCTGCGAAGGGGAAGGCATTTTGAAACTTCTCCTTTGGAGTTTTATTCAAAGTATACAAAATACCGTGTAAGAATAACCTCATCTTGAGTGAGTTGAGTGATTTTGCCATTTTTTTTAATCAATGCAAATAACCGCCATACCCTCTCTTACGAATATCTAAGTTCCCCGTTGTGATCATCTTCATTTTCTGAGATCCCCATTTTATTTTATTCTAATTGCTTTATTTACTGTTTTGTAAGCTGACTGGTGAAATTCTTATTATGGTTGTTTTAGCTTTGCGATTGTTGATATAGCTTTAGCTCACCAAGCTTGTAGTTTACTCCCTGTGACTCAAGGTAGACCATAGCCTTGCCCTTTTACTGATGGAAAAATTATAATAAAAACTTTTTTTATCTGCGCGTCAGTATTGAATCTAGCCAGTCTTAATCAGTATATTTTATTTGGGAAATATATTAAGAAGCTCGAAGCTCGCTGGTAGATTGGAAGAGATTGCAGACTGGCAGCATAGTGGCTCGTTCAGTTAGGGAATGACTACTACTTACTTACAAGGGGCTCCTGTGAGGATTTTGCGGATGAGCATGACGATTTCGTCTTCATGAATATGCGTATCCTTGAACGGTCAGTCTGTTACGCTGCAAACGGTGAAAATTGTTATTAGCTGAAGATTGACAGTCTCTCTCTCTCTCTCCTCTCTCTCTCTCTCTCTCTCTCTCTCCTCCCTCTCTCTCTCTCTCTCTTCTCTCTCTCGCCTCTCTCTCTCTCTCCTCTCTCTCTCTCTCTCTCTCAAATACCGAAGTGAACCAAATGTATATCGCCTAACCTTTCATTGATCAGGACGTTTTTCATCTGCAAGAAACCTAGTAAAAGTTAATTAAGCAAGTCCGCATTTTCTGATACAGTTGGTCTCAAGACGGAGGAAAATTAATGTAGATTTGATATTATTTTGGTAATAATGTTGCGCGCTTAATTTGAAACCCGGACAAATGCATTTCTTTCGTTACAGTTAAAAGAAAACTTTCTGAAATCGCATATTTCTGTATATTTGGTTGTTATTCTTGGAGAATAAGTTGGCTCTATGCCAGCACGGACTTTGTCTTGTGGAGCAACCCATAACGTAAGCCTGACCTGGGAGATGGTGATTTATCCTCATCTCATGTAAGTGTCGGTCCCCTACTGCTTTGCTTCGTGGCCTCACTTCCACCTTCCGCTACGAATAGGAATTCGACCCCTTCCTCTGTGTTCGCAGATTCCTATATCTTTTCTTAAACTAAAGACATCTAAAGGAAACCAGTAAGAAATGCGGCGCAATCGAGTTTTCTGCGCATTGTATGATGTTTTATGGGCCGTGGCCCATAAAGCTTTTAGCCAGAACCCAGCGGTGACCTGTCCGATAGCGTTGCCAGACGCACGATTATGGTTAGCTTTCACCTTAAATAAAATAAAACTAGTGGTGCTAGAGGGCTGCAATTCGATATGTTTTATGATTGGAGGGTGGATGATCAACATATCAATTTGCAGCCCTCTAGCCCCAGTAGTTATTAAGGCCTGAGGGTGGACGGAGAGGCAAAAAGCCGTCGCGAAAGTGCTCTTTTGCAGAAAACTAAAAAGAGTTTTTGTTCCATTGTTTTCCTTTCGAAATCTTCTTCCTTTCCTTACTGAACCAAACAATGGCACATGAATGAAATGCCCTTCCCCCGTCTTCCTTCTCATGAGCCATTCCGGAAGTTCTCAAAGGTGCTGGGCCTGTTGGGTGTAAAATGCAAAAGGCATCATTGTGCCTTCCAGCATAATCAGGCTTTGGAAGTTTTAGAGATGTTTTGTTTTTCGCTGTCGGACATAGGCTCTGTTGATGAACTGTTCTTTCTTGGGATAGTCTGCCTGCAGATAGTCTTTTCTTGTCATGTATTACTTTATTTTTTCGATATAGCTATAATAGTTATGATAGACAAGTGAAGAGAAATTTTGTAAAGAGAGAGAGAGAGAGAGAGAGAGAGAGAGAGATATATATATATATATATATATATATATATATATTATATATATATATATATACTAATAATAATAATAATAATAATAATAATAATAATAATAATAATAATAATAATAATAATGAAAGGAGCCCATAAAAAAGCCAAAATATTGAAGTAAATACTAGATTTCAGATACTGCTGTCTCTCTCTTCAGGTAGGTAATGAATGAGAAAAGTTACAGATAAGGCGGTATTTATACCAAGAGATCCATCGACAGGTAAGCCGCCTTTTCAGTAACTTTTCTCATCCATTACCTACCTAAAGAGAGAGACAGCAGTCTCTGAAATATAGCACTTACTTTCTATATTTTGGAGTTTTTATGGGCTGCTTTTACTAAATGGAATTCTGTTGTAACACCGCTTTTACCAGTCATATATATATATATATATATATATATATATATATATATATATATATATATATATATATATATATATATATATATATATGTGTGTGTGTGTGTGTGTGTGTGTGTGTGTGTGTACTATATTAAATACAAGTTATTGTACATATATGTATATATATATATATATATATATATATATATATATATATATATATATATATATATATAATATATATATAACCTTTACAAACCTCTCTCCACTTGTATATCATAACTGTTTTAACTATATCAAAATGATACATTAATACGATATTATTTCCAAGCGGACAATCCGAACAAATAAAAGAAAATCATAGAAATATTGCTATGTAAAAATGTGTATACTTAGGATAATGTAGTTGGTCTTCAAGTACTTGTTAACTATTTTAACGGCAGTTGGAACGGTAGGCGTCTGATTATAACCAATCCCTTTAAGCGCATATGATTTGCATGCGTACATCCGGTTAAGTCCGGTTACGGATGAAGTTTTACAGCTTGTGGCATTTCGATGCTCATCATTTGCTTGAAGTTCTTATCGTGCTATTATTATTATTATTATTATTAGATCTGCCATCACCCTCTAGTAATATGAATTTTATCGAAAATAAAATCCGTCAAATCGTTATGTGAACTGGAACGAGATCCATCTCGAAATACAACATGTATCCTGATTCCTTCATTTTCATCTTCATCTCCTTCCTAATTCCTATCGACCTCCATATTGGTTTATGTATTACATTTCTTGCTCCTCTGTCTGAAGGTTTCAGAAAACTGTCTTCCCTGAAAATGTTCTTGAAAGTCATGAATATAATTTGAGATAACTGTCGGTAGACAACAGGTATGGGCGGATGCATAATGTCGTCCAACTTCGTTGTTGGACTTAATCAGCGCCTTAGCACTCGGATACCTAACCCAAATCCGCCTAGAAGCACAGCTTCAACTGAAGCCGCCGCAGACCCACGCACGAATAACTCACAGCGAGACGCGAAGGGAAATGCGTCGTAAAAACGGGCGAAAGAGCCCGAGAAATATAAAAGGTTTTCGCCCATGTGGTTATCGTCCATCTCTGCGGAAGAGCATGTGACGATGACTGGGTGTTTGTGTTGTCGTTTTTCTGGCTTTGTTTACTTTTTCTAATATTATATCATATGTTTGGTCCCAGTCTCCCCGATGTGTTTCTAATTCTCGGGGCATTTTGTTTGATTTCAGTTTCTGCTTTAGTTATTATCATTTTTGAGTTATATTAAGGTAAGCTTTCCTAGTGTTATTTGTAAATTATCAGTCCGTAGTCTACTCTTCTCATATCCTGGAAGAGTTTCATGACTGATTTTAATTCGAGGCCTTTATTTCTTTATATATATATATATAATATATATAATATATATCTATATATACATCATATATATATATATATATATATATAAATATATAATATATATATAGATATATATATATATATATATATATATATATATATATATATATATATATATATATCTATATATATATATATATATATATATTGTGATGGCCTGTTAACCACCACACTATATACTATCCAATTATAGGTGTTATACCTGTATTCACTAAACAGGATACGAAATTCACAAGGTGTGAAATCGTACCACAACCTTAAACCACAGTGTGCAAAATCAATTCATGGGGTGAAAATAAACCACTTGAGAAAATAACTTAAATTTAATACATAACTCTTAGGCAGAAAGTCACACCTGAACCTCTATAATACAAAAATATATGAATAACAAGCACACTTAAATAGTCACTAAACAAATCCCAAATACTCAACTAATAACAGAAACCAACACATTCAAACATAAAAGGGAGGGGGTCCAGAAAGGAGGAGAAAGACAAAAGACAGAATAACCTAACAAATACACGCTAATATTCCTAACAACTTCTCTGTATGTTTTTAAAGTTCTCCAGTTTCAAGGCAAGGTACGACTCCACGTCTGGAGGACAAATCAAGGTGATTATCAGCGCTGAATCCAGATATGTTAACAGGTGGCTGGCAAGTATCAAACTGTCCACTGAATACGATAGCAGAGAAACATTTGCTGAGAGCTTATCAAATGTAAATATTTACTTGGGACAGAGAGGTCCCCTTGGCTTTATAACTGAACCAAAGGCGTTAAGGATAAATCCTGAAGCTGCAGACTGGGAGATCCAAAAAGTAAGTAGGGGGTGAATAATCTCCAGTCCAAGTACATATGCAGAGGCCAATAATCAGTACCAACGGACAATCCAAACAGCGCCCAAGCTAAGGTCCAGGAAACAACTGGCTCATATCACCACCGAAGACTTTCATCTCCCCACTGGTCAGCAAGGAGAAGGCCACTCCCAGAGAAATCACCAAATATGGAATTTGAAAAGGAGGATTAGTAAAAAACATACAACAAGCCAAACAACGGAGAGGAGAAAACTAGCAATTACCATTCTTTACTAATTAACAGTGAAAAAAAAATCTAATACATTATCAAAAATAATTAATACATCATTCACCTATCATTAACATTCTGGCAACAAGATGACACCTCCTCTCCCAAAGAATTTTTTTTTTTTTTTTCAAAAAAAAAAATTAAATAACATTCTAAATAAACGCAAAAATATGAAATAATCATATGCTGAAACAAATAGAATCAAACAACAAATACAAGGTTTTATTCATATCTGAAAAAACCAAAATTCCCATTAAGAAAATTGCACTTATAAAACATGAAAAAAAAAAAAATCAATGGGGGTTGGGGTGGCAAAGAAACAAGGATACAGCTTACAATTAAGGCACCGAAATTATCAAAATATCATTAATATACACCAGAGGATTTACTACACTGAAACCTCACAACCAACAAAAAAAAAAAAAAAATTCCAAAGAACTACAAGGCTCTCACATGAGTACATACTTTAGAGCTACACTGTTTTAAACCGGATTCCACATATCTGTTCATAGGTCATAACTATTTTACACACTCAAAGTTGTTTCACTTTGTTTCTCATCGCTCATTATAACAATGTTCAGCGAACAATAGTCCTGTCTAGAAACACCATGACAACACACTAGATCACTATAAAAGCGTCCTACCGAATACATATACCAAAACTGGATAACACAGAGACCAACACAGTTTTCCCCTGCGCAATCTCAACACGCAAAAATTTCGTGAAGCGTAGTTATGCCTGAAAATAAAGAGTGCCCGGATAAGTAGCTGTCAGCTAACAATGTAAAAACTCCGATTAGTACCATAACCCAAATTAATCACCCCACCTTATTGCACCATATGCCAATGATCAGTAAATACATACCACCATCCTTGTATACCACACCTCTCAGTAACAACTTTACGATATTAACTTATCGTGTCCTATAACACTCATTCCATAACGCATTTTAAAAGCATCACCAACCTTCCTAATATAAACATTGCCATAAAATATGAACACCGAGTAGCACCTTCTACTTTCATCTTTGGTCGTAATATTTAACCAGTCTTAATTTTATAGCCTTATGCATTTACTCAACTCCTGCAAAGGAAAATTATGATTAATAAATATTCATTGTACAATCAACTACTCTTTACAAAAAAAAAAAAATAACCTAAGCACCTACTTCAACAGCACACACACAGTAATTAGAACGATACAGATACTACCTTAATATCCGCATAGGCCTCCACAAGAACTTCTACTCAACGCTGCGAGAAAGAACATCGGCAACAATATTAACTTTTCCAGGAATATGTGAAAATTCCAAATTCCACTCCTGAAGCAGGAGACTCCATCGCATCAATCGTTGATTTTTATTCTTGTACCTGCTGATGAAGGTCAGGGGATTATGGTCCGTCATAATCTTTATAGGAGTTCCTGTGGAAGAGAGATAAACCTGGAAATGATTAATGGCTAGCACTACAGCAAGAGTCTCCTTCTCCACAGTAGAATATTTACGTTGGGCAGAGGACAATTTTTTTGAAAAGAATGCGACAGGGTGGGAAATTCCCTGTTCGTCATTCTGCAATAACACTGCCCCTACTCCAACGTCACTTGCATCCGTGGCGAGAGTAAAAGGAAGGTCAAAATCAGGAGCTCTCAAGACAGGATAATTAAGAAGTACCCTTTTCAAATTATCAAAAGCCCTTTGCGCTTCGTCAGTCCAGACAAAAATTACCTTCTTTCTTAGGAGATTCGTTAAAGGGTCGGCGATATCAGAAAAATTCTTAACGAACCGTCTGTAATACCCAACTAATCCTAGGAATTTCCTGACATCTCTCCGACACCTGGGAATTAACATTTTTTCAATACACTCAACGTTAGCTTGTTTTGGAGCAACCTTACCATCACCAATTTCATGACCTAAATATACGACTTTTGCTTTTGCAAATTCACTTTTCTTTAAATTGATCACCAAACCAGCTTTCTTCAGTACTTCAAACAAGGCCTTAATACGCTTTAAATGTGTTTCCCATCATCACATAAATAACAATGTCATCAATACGACACACCCTTCCAAACCGTACACCAACGTATTCATTAACCTTTGAAAAGTGGCGGCGGCATTTTTCATACCAAACGGCATCACACGACATTGAAACAACCCTTGAGGTGTTACGAAGGCTGACAAGGCCCTTGCTCGTTTCGACAAAGGAACTTGCCAATACCCTTTTAATAAATCAAATTTACTTATATATTTAGATTTACCCATCCGATCAATGCAATCTTCAATACGTGGTAATGGATAACAATCAGATTTAGTCAACAATTATTAATCCTTCTATAGTCAATGCATAACCTAAATAAAACTCCATCGGGTTTCTTTACCAATACAACAGGAGATGACCAAGGACTTTGACTATGCTCAATTAGACCGTGTTTTAACATATAATCAACCTCCTTAGCAACAACTTCACTCTTGAAAGGATTTAACCTGTAAGGAGATTGTTTCACAGGCGTGGCATTACCTACGTCCACATCATGTTCAAGGACTGATGTCCTTCTTGGGACATCTGAAAACAATTGTTTATAATCACACACCAACTTCTTCAGAGACCTACGTTTCTCATGACACAAATGAGAATTGAACTATCAAAATTTTCTAAAGAAGTCATATTACCTGATGGCCAGTTACCATCATTACCATATTTATTCTCATTACGTTCTTCCTCTGAAAAGGAATAAAGGTTATTACATGTAATAATCTCTCCAATTGTTGCCACAGGAATACCTTTCTCCCGTTCCATATATGCCTTCAACATATTTATATGACAAAGCTGAAAAGGTTTCCTTCTCTCAGGAGTCTCTACTAATAATTAACATCACTAATTTTTTCCAAAATTTTAAACCAAGGACCTGAAAATGAAGCTTTTAATGGATTACCAGGAAAAGGTAACAACACCAACACCTTGTCGCCTTCAGCGAAGTTACGAGTCTTGGTTTTCCTGTCAAAAAGTACTTCATTCTTCTTTGACTACACAACATATTTTCACGAGCAAATTCCCAAGCCTTCATCATTTTATCACCCAAATTAGTCATGTAATCCAACAAATTAATATCAGGAATTTCACCTTCCCATGACTCTCTTAAGACATCAAGAGGACCACGAACACAATGTCCGAAAACCAAATTGAAAGGAGACAAACCTAATGATTGACTTGGAGCCGACCGAAAAGCAAACAAGAGATATGGTAATTCTTTATCCCACTCAGAACCGTGACTTAAACTATATTTCCTAATCATCGATTTCATGGTTTGATGAAACCTCTCCAGAGCACCCTGACTTTCAGGATGATAAGGAGATGAAGTCACATGTTTAATACCTAACTCGCTGCCATTTTCTCTTTAAAATACTTGCTGACGAAATTAGTACCACAGTCTGATTGAATTATCTTAGGCATCCCAAACCTGGTGAATAAATCAATTAATACTCTACAATCTTAACACTTTTTATGGTACGTAGTGGTATTGCCTCAGGATATCGAGACATTTTATCCATAATAGTAAAAATATATTCATTACCACTACGTGTCTTGGGCAATGGTCCAACAACATCAATAATTACCTCTTTAAAAGGTTCAGAAACAAGGGGGATAGGACATAGAGGTGCTTTTGGTATAGACTGATTGGGCTTACCCACCTTCTGACAAACGTCACAACTATTGACAAACTTTTTTACGTCTGCCTTCAACTTGGGCCAATAATAATTCATAAGCAACTTCCCCGAAGTCTTATGAATGCCAAAATGACCAGCCAAACCCCACTGTCATGTGCTAATGATATTAACTCATTCCTGTAAACAAAAGGTACCATTATCTGTTTCAAAATTTCATGATCAATATTATCAGCCTCCATAGGCCTATTCAACCTATATAAAATATTATTAATTATCTTAAATCTTGGAACAGTTACATCAGACACCTCACCTGACTCAATGGGGAGATCCCGAAAATCCTTTTTCTGAGCTTTAATAAGCTCTTCAGTAGACCAATTCAATTTGTCCTTCAAAATCCCAATATCTCCTACAACTACGCTATCACTACGTTCTAAACTACTCAAATCTACATCTGTTGCTGACTCTGCAGCGTCAACAACACTAGCTCTAGAACGAGTAACTACTGCAATTTCATTATTTATCAAAATTGGATTATGTTTATTTTTATAAGCCACATCATTTCCTACCACTACATCCACGTCCTTAACAGAACTTATTCACAATGGCCAATTTCAATATTCCTGAAAAGGAAGGACATTTTAAATGGAAATTACCGATCGGATAGGACTCGACCGAATCGGGAAAACCAGGACAACAACAACAAACTCTTCATAATCATGGACAAAATCGCTAGGTAATGCTTCTCGTAAAATCAACGACTGAGCGGCACCAGTGTCTCGCAAAATACGAACCTCTTTAACTTTGGATGAATTCACAGACGAGACACTACCATGGGACAAATACCTGTTAAAGCAATTGGATAGTCATTGTTCAGCCGTTCTCGTTTGGACGGGATCGCTCTCTCTCTTTTCAATGCCCATAACTGGTCTACCATTAGCTTGCAGGGACTTCTTGAAGGCAAAACACTGACTTTTTACATGGCCCTTTTTTATTCCAAAAGAAGCATGTCATGCCTCTCAACTTTTCCGGATTATAAACATTATACCCCCTGTTACCACTATTAGGAGAAAAGCGATTATTATTGGGAGAAAAGCGATTATTATTGGGAGAAAAATTATTATCATTATTCTGCCTCCTGGGTTGACTCCTATTAACAAAATTAGGCCTACTACAAGCATTACTATTATTATTATTATTATTACCGCTCCGGCCCGTTCTAATCCAGCCAGACTTCGCGTGATTAATCACCCCTAACTCATTTTTATGTGACAAATAATATTCGTCACTTGCAATGGCACCTCCTGTAACGTCTCTATTTTCAGTTCCTCTAAATGTACTTTTAGTTTATCTGGTACACACCGCTTAAATTCTTCTACTAACAATAACTCCTTCAACTTGTCATAATCATCCACTTCTTTGGATTTGAACCAGTCCTCTGCATACTGTTTTTTTCCCCTAGCAAACTCTACAAATGTTTGTTCATTACCTTTTTGTAAATTTCTAAACCGCTGGCGATAAGCCTCCGGCACCAGTTCATAAGCCTTTAAAACTATGGCTTTCACATTTTCATAGTCCGAGGATAAAGATTCGTCCAAGGTCACATAAACTCTCTGGGCCCTACCTACTAACTTGCTTTGGATAAGGGTGGTCCAATATTCCCGTGGCCATTGCAACCTAGCAGCTATCCTTTCAAAGGATACAAAAAACTCTGCGACATTACATTCCTGAAAAGTAGGCACAAATTTTAAAGCCTGTACCAAATCTATAACAGGCGTTACGGATCTACTGGAGAAGAAGAGAAGGGGGTTCCAAAACCTTCATAGCAATTTCATGCTGTCTTTCCTTTTCTCTCTCCTCCGCCTTAAACTTTTCCATATTAAATTCCAACATTTTCAATTCAATTTGTTTGTTCAACACTTCTGCAGTTAGCTCCTGCTTAACCTCCTGATCACCATCTGGTTTTACATTTTTGACACACTCATAAATTTGTAACAATAATAATCCTTTCTTTACAGAGGCATCAAATTCTATCTCTAAATGTAGAGCCACCTGCTCCAACTCAGGCCTATTTAACTCTGCGAGCCTTGCTTGCCACCCCTCTCCACTCAAAAGTTCAATATATTAGCCACCTCCATTATGACCAAAAATCACAAAAAGGAATACTTCAAAAAAACCTAACTCACGAAGAGGTGTAAAAATGTTGCCCAAAACAAAACCCCTAAAATTAATTTTGCACACAAGTGAATACACACAGGCACGAAAAATCCTGTCACGGTCGCCAGTTTGTGATGGCGTGTTAACCACCACACTATATACTTATCCAATTATACTAAACAGGATACGAAATTCACAAGGTGTGAAATCGTACCACAACCTTAAACCACAGTGTGCAAAAAAAATCAATTCAGGGTGAAAATAAACACTTGAGAAAAATAACTTAAATTTAATACATAACTCTTAGGCAGAAGTCACACCTGAACCTCTATAATACAAAAATATATGAATAACAAGCACACTTAAATAGTCACTAAACAAATCCCAAATACTCAACTAATAACAGAAACCAACACATTCAAACATAAAAGGGAGGGGGTCCAGAAAGGAGGAGAAAGACAAAAAGACAGAATAACCTAACAAATACACGCTAATATTCCTAACAACTTCTCTGTATGTTTTTAAAGTTCTCCAGTTTCAAGGCAAGGTACGACTCCACGTCTGGAGGACAAATCAAGGTGATTATCAGCGCTGAATCCAGATATGTTAACAGGTGGCTGGCAAGTATCAAACTGTCCACTGAATACGATAGCAGAGAAACATTTGCTGAGAGCTTATCAAATGTAAATAATTTACCTTGGGACAGAGAGGTCCCCTTGGCTTTATAACTGAACCAAAGGCGTTAAGGATAAATCCTGAAGCTGCAGACTGGGAGATCCAAAAAGTAAGTAGGGGGTGAATAATCTCCAGTCCAAGTACATATGCAGAGGTTCAATAATCAGTACCAACGGACAATCCAAACAGCGCCCAAGCTAAGGTCCAGGAAACAACTGGCTCATATCACCACCGAAGACTTTCATCTCCCCACTGGTCAGCAAGAGCCGGGGGGTTTGGCGGGGGAGAAGGCCACTCCCAGAGAAATCACCAAATATGGAATTTGAAAAGGAGGATTAGTAAAAACATACAACAAGCCAAACACCGGAGAGGAGAAAACTAGCAATTACCATTCTTTACTAATTAACAGTGAAAAAAAAAATCTAATACATTATGAAAAATAATTAATACATCATTCACCTATCATTAACTGGCAACAAGATGACAATATGTATATTAGATATATATATATATATTATATATATATATATATATATATATATATATATGATATATATATATATATATATATAATGTCTGTCGTCTAGTTCTGTTTCAGAATCTTCTCCCATTATTTTGATGGAGTTTTTCTTAACCGTTCTTTTCTTAATGTATTTCAAGACCTTACCCGATGGTTTGCATGATTTAAAATTATGTTAAAGATTCCATTATCTGTTTTCATATATTTCGGAGTACTGAACGTGGTTTAACATATCTTTAGCTATGCAGACGTTTTGCGCGATGCTGTGTGCGCTTGCGAGCGCGGATATCGTGTGGGCAGCAGGTGACGGATGGGTTCCTTACGGTGATGATAGCGCCACTTGTGGGTTGCACCGGAGGGTAAACGTGTCAACATGGCTGCTCGTTCGTGTTTAATTGATGACTCTGCGGACTTTTCTTGTCGCCTTTACTCATCTGAGGCTTGTTTAGTAAATATCTCCGGGTAAGTTTTTTTTTTCTTTTCAAATTGGGAGGATATCTGGCACTTTTATTTGGAACTTTGGGGGAAGTACAAGTACCTTGTTGTCCTTGGAAAATTATCCTTAGAAATAGAAGTGAAAAACTGTTGCATAATCTTTGTGCGCCGACATACGCCTACTACCTATTTCTATGATCATTACTTTAAAAGTATGGGAACATTTAACATATTCTACGCAAATGCAAAAAGATTTTTTTTTTTTTTTTTACGATGGTGTTACAGTTGATGCTCAAACTTCGTCGTTCGGTATTTGATGTGAAGGTGAAATCTGGTTTTGATGATATTGTTGTTTTTATCTAGTTGATCTGGTCTTTGTTATGATTTATATTAAAACAGAAGAATGTTGTGGACTAAACAACTCTTAAGGAAATAAATCTTTTAAATTCATAAAATATAACATGCAGACTACACTATTGTAGTCATAAGTCCCTTCATCCTGTGACCACGGAATAAAGGGATGAATTATTTCCATCCAGTTTTATCCAGATTGGCGAAAAAAAAAATTTAGTGCATGAAATCGGAACGAGAGACGATATATTTCTTGGTGTTGGCAGTGCCACACGGGCACGTTTTCTTAATCCTTTGTCATCTTTCTTTTAAACATTGTTCCAAATGCCCACAACTTATCTAAATCGCAAAATTGAAGTCATGCACGTTAGTTGAAGTTATATCATACAAGCATGCGCAGCTTCATTGGTGTGTACTTTGTGCAAATTTGACCATGATCAGTGGCTACGTCATCCAGGTTTGTGCAAATGTTCCAGTCAGCACTGAATGCTGCGCAAATTATGCTACTTTTTTGCAATTTGTCACATTTTCGTCGAGTGCGTTATGCATATTATTGTCTGGCTATTTTGTACGATTGTTGCCAAAGTAACTGTGTATACGTCTTGCAAATTTTGCAATCAGTTGGGGACTTGCACCAATTATGTCGTCAGAATGAGGTCCTTTGTGCGGAGGATTTTTGGCGGCGAGAGACCCGAAAACGCCAGGAAACAAACCGCCTTCATCCATGACCTTCTGCATCTGGGGCGATAGGGATGAGACGGACTTGCATTCACCCGATCGGCCTTATTCTCGCAAGCATTGATCACTGACCTCGAACAACAAACTAGCCATAAATTGGTGGGGCCATCAATAAATCGTGGTGTTTATTGATTTGATCCTCGTCTCGTGTCAAGGAAGCGGTAAACAGATATTCAGACAAGGCGAAGGATTAACGACGGTATCTGTGTAGTTAACAATACTGCAGTGTTCATGGAAAATGTGCAGTGCGAAAACAAGTCTTTATACGGGATACAAAGAGGCAGCTATGTTGCGAAACTCGCTGGGGCGCTGAACAATTCGGAAATTGAAATCGATTAGTAAATCTTAAAGAAATAAAATAAAATAAAAAAAAGGTATCGATATCAGGATATGAATTGATCAGTTCATGAATACATATTATTTAAGATTATCAGTTGTGAATAAGATATAATATGGCAGTATATGATTATTTTGGCGAACAGCCACGCATTGAAGACCCGTTCAATAGCATTGTCAGTTGTGGCCAAAAAAACGACCTCAAAACCGAAATTATAAATATTTCGGCCAACAAGATTTCACGGTCCCTCAAATCCAGCCGTTTTTACTAATATTCACTTACAAAAACAAACTAAACAGTCACTTTTTTTTTTTTTGCCCCGCCCATCTGAGTATGTCTTACAACGCCTTTGCTCATCCTACACTTGCCTGATGACCTTGGGAAATGCTTCAGGCTGGATAACATGAAGCCGCCTTTGAAATACCGTCTTTAGCAGCGTGTGTACTCTCTCTCTCTCTCTGCTAAGTATACATACATATATATATATATATATATATATATATATATATATATATATATATATATATATATATATATAATGTGTGTTGCTTGTATTTTGGTTCTTTTTACTTTTGTTGTTCCCTAGGCTATAGAAGCTGAAAGCTATGCGTGTATATTTTGCAAATGTTCCATTACCAAGCCCGAACCCGTCTTGAAAGATAAAAGTCTGACATCATCTGATTCTGGAGGCCTTCAAGTAGCTCCTAATGGAAACCATTAAGAACGCTGTTATTTGTGCGGTCTGCAACGCTTCATCAGTGACTGGTCACAATGAGAGATCCTGAGGTCTGGAATTCTATACATCCCTTGTACATGCATTATAGTTTTCTCAGGTTCCAGGTCATTATCTGGTTGATTAAGCGGTAGAGGCATTCCTGGCGTGGTAAATATAAAACTAGTAGTCATATTTAGCAGATACTTTCCTGGTCGATTTATTGTTTTCGGACAAGGGGTGGTTACGGTCCTTACGTACATTACGTGATAACTAGATACATGACTGTTGATATATACCCAGAAGTGACATACCTTTTGAATATATATATGCATACATAGCATACACATATACATATATCCACATATATCTATATACACACACAAAAACACCGGTAGACGAACTTCCGGGATGTCTAGTACAAACCTGAAAGATATTTTACATATTTGACTGGCAATACTGGCCTTGCCCAGAGAGTTATTTCATGGCCGGTTTCCTTGGGAAAACATTTACCGAAGAATGCAGTATATTTGGGTATTGACTGTGCTTCAGATTTTCTTGTATAACTTTTTTTAGTATAATACTTCTGTATAATTTTCTTGGTAAACTTTCCTAAGTTCTATAGCTTCTTTGGTGTTTTCGAATGATAGTGGTCTATATTGCAAGAGCTGCAAACCTCTTGCGCTGGTGTATTGCTTCCCCCTTTTCCTCATCCCAAGAAAATTCAACAAAGTAGGCCTATGAATTCCCAGCAAAAAATCAATACAAAATCGTTAAAAGAAGACAGAGATACGCCAAGAAACCTCATCTAACCTCCATAATGTAACCTAACTCACCGGGTTTAACCTGACCGAGATCCCGCCAGCCAGCCTGATTCTGTGGGCAGTCAATCAAACAGATATGCGAGATTGCTTCCCAGTAATTTAAATTCATAAACTCTCGGAATTGATTTGCGTACATAATAACACGAGAGAAACCTATATTAAGTTGTTCTTAAATACCTTTAATATTAGTGATAAATCATTAGTCCGCAATTTAACCATTCTTTTTCGAGGCTAACTATTCTGGTACAGCACGCGCAAATAATCTCTTCTGAAAGCAAAATTTCTGCTAAATGTACTGTTCTTCTCTTTCGCAGCAATTATGCAGTTTTTTTCCCCAGCACTGTCTCTTGATCTGTAAAATATGTAAAATACCTCTGTCACAGATTCATCTTTCCTTCGAAAATATCTGTTTCTTAGGAGCAGTTCTTCTTCCCCGATTTCTTCTGCACATTTGCCTCTTAAGAGAACATTCGGACGCCCAAGTTTGAATCTTTAATTTATCATATAAAATTGTTGTTATTTATTTGGTATATATTCTTACTGAATTAGTATCTTTTATGTTCCTGTTTCTGAAGCCCCTTACATGCCCGTCATCATCTCATTTTGATGGTCTCATATTTTACTTACGAATAAAGTATTGCTGAAGATTAAATTTTTTTGCATAAAAAAATGAGTTGAAATTGAGCAATTCTGTACTGAATGTGCTTAAGATATCATGTGCACAATACGCTGAGAAGTAGTTGGCCCTGTAGAGATGACAAGGTCCATCGACCTAACTAGAATAATGTTATCTTTTACACCTTTAGAAAATCCGATGATTCCAAGTTAAGCATGGTTCAAATATAGCCTGTCAGTGAAGAAGGATAGAGAGTTAAGAACTTTAAGAGAAAAGAACAACGGTGCGCGACACACTTGAATAGCAGACATTATAGTCGAAAATTAAAGTTTTTTTTTTTTCGTTTCTGTTAACTGATGGTGGACGCGACATCATTGAAGCTCGTGTTGCAAGAAGTAGCCAGAAACATGTGATAACGACCAATAAAACCAGGTAGTTAATTAAGCGACACGTGTAATTAAGGGCCATCTTAATCAAAGGGATTATGAATGGGGAGATTTCCCGAAAATTAATTGACTTTAATGAATGCCTCTCTGTTGTACTCTTCCGTGCTAATGAGTACCTTTACCTCGCACAGTTGTGAGTAGCATACTGTTCTCATTCAGATGGAACAGAG
>NC_087211.1:21957703-22010203 GCF_015104395.2 Macrobrachium nipponense | reverse complement strand
TATCTCGTATGCCTGCGTACAGTATTTCCTTCTGTCTTGTGACTGCACCCAAATATAATCTATTAAATGTTTCATACCACTTCATTACTCACTGTTTTTTATTCTCTTTTCCTGCCTTCCTAAATGCACAAGCATTTCCTTCATCGTCTGTAACCCCATCATGTAATTTTACACACAATAACTTCATCGTCTTATTGCTATTCGCACTTCCTCATGTTCAAACTCACTTGTGATAGTTACGTTGAAATTCCATCCATCAGAAATGAGTTTTTTTCAATATACATCCAGGCATTCCCCTTTTCTATATTTTTCCATTGATTTGCAATTTCATCTACTCTAAACCAATAATAATCTCACAAAACGTTGTCTCACATTTTTCCTTCCCAAATGTACTTGCGTCAATTTTTATTATGGAACTGATGAGTCTTTAAAAAATCAACCCCCTTGCAAACTCAGTCAAATACGCTCCATTCTCATTTACTACAGGATTACTATTGCCATCCACAATATCGCAATTTTCTCTGTCACCTACCTTTGTATTAAAATCACCTTACAAAACCACCGTTTCATGTTCTTCAGACAGCCGACACCATAGCACAAATGCTGTATCTTTCCTAGTGCTACATCTGTAAGGTACCCCTAACCAAATCACCCTTTGTCCTTCTATCCTATTCCTGCATTCATTGTTCTTTCACGTTTTTCTCACTCGGGGCCCAAGAGATCTAGCTCCCTCACCTTCAGCAAACCAGTTAACGTACATTTCATCTTATTTGCACGACAGCCCCACCCACTGAAATCCCCATGCTGCATTATCCTTTTACTTTCCTCGTTATTTGGTACCTTTCATACCAGTCAGGGTGGTGAGAATGTTACTGTTTGCTGCCATTCACCAGGAGCAGGGATGTGATAGCATTTTGCTCGTGTGCTCATCAGCCGTTTACTTTCCCAAGGGGTTCACAGCCTTTCACTTACTGATCCTTTTCCTTGAGTTACATTATAAATACCATTGTGCCAGTGCCTTGGTCAAACAGATCATACTACCTATTACCAGCATGGTAGCAGCCATAACAAATTGCCTTACCTGACATTTTTGGCTGCTAACGTCCATAGTTGGCTGGCTTATAAGCTATTTATGGGGTATTTCTCCTCCAAGGGTACCCATCTGCCTTGGGATTTAATGCATTAGCATCCCTACCCACTGGCACTTCCTAAATCGACAATGGCTAAGTAATGCCACTTACTATCCTCATCATATCTAACAAATTTAACTGAATGACTTATATATATATATATATATATATATATATATATATATATGATATGATATGATATATATATATATATATATATATATAAAACAACCAAGTAAATAACTGCAATAGAGACAAGAGAACATTATATTATGGGTTGACATCCTACCCCAAATCAGACTAGTCTGACGAGGCCTTACGGTATCTACCTGTCGTGAACATTTCCAGTCATAATGCGTTACGTTTTGTTTATATAGGAATTCACCTTCATTTCACGCAGCACATTTAACGTTACCAGTGTGTAGAATGCGAGGGAGGGCTGGTGGTGTTCGGTGGAAGTTGCACACCGTGGAGCAAATTTCTTAATTAGGTTGCATTTGTTATCGTGAATGGAATATTTTGAATCATTCCATGACTATTGCAGTCATCCCTTGAATATTATTCAGTGTAATCAAACCAGTTTTATGCCTTTATATTGTCTGAGAATAAATGTATGAGAATAAATGACCAGGTCCTAGGAAGCGAAATGATCGCCATCCCGTGTGAAGTGCTTGCGTTGTGACGCGAGGCAATTTCCTTTGAGATTCCATTCCTTACTTATCATTGCCATTGAATTTATTTTTAATTTTAATGATGGATTTTTGTAATTGACCACCATCGTTGTGACTGCTTCTAAGTATTAGTCGAGATTTATTCGGAGACGTAGTTTTTAATTGGCTTGTCCGTCTCGTGTGTGATTATAGTAAATAGTGCTTCTACATTGATGGAAGACATTTACTGTTTCTTTGCAAGTATTTCTAGAGTTTGATAAATCGCTTCCATTTATTTCAGTTCTCTCATTTCGTGAAATTTGTATATTATGTATATACATACATACATATCATATATATATATGAATATATATATATATATATATATATATATATGATAATATATATATAGTGAATATATATATATAAATAAATTCTTCTATTAGAACAGGATACGTCTCAAGTATAAAGGGCCCATTACAGCACCCTGGTTTAAAGCTAAGGACTTTATTTCTGTGGACTAACCCCTACCCTTATCAAGTAGTAAATGACAAAAGAAGTTACATTTGCGAAATATATATTGGAAGATATGCCCTTAGGTGATGCCTTGGGTCTTAAGGGCATATCTCTCACTATATATTTCGTAAATGTAACTTCTTTCGTCATTCACTACTTGATGAGGGTGGGAGTCAGTCCACCGAAATACAGTCCTTAGCTTGAAACTAGTGTTTTAATGGTCCTTTTATCCTTGAAATATCTATTTATTATATACGTTACGCAAAATGTGGATAATTGCCAAAGGTGTATATTTTGCAATTAATTTTGCCTATTGTGTACAATTTGCAGCGCTTGGTGCCTGCAAATTGTACACAATAGGCAAAATTAATTGCAAAATATACACATTTGGCAATTATCCACATTTTGCGTAACACACACACACACACACACACACATATATATATATATATATATATATATATATATATATATATATATGTATGCATATATATATATATATATATATATATAGTATATATATAATATATGATATATATTATATATATTGTTTCTGAACAAAGGTGACAGGGTGATGAGGTTGTCATGGAGGGCCGCCGTGAGTGGCTCCTGGTAAGTAGCCCAGCGAGGAGGTCCCTCCCCCTGTGCGAGGAGCGAAGCGCCTGTGGGGAAGAGACCAATATAATAATTTGGCGGGATCGTCCGGAAAGCCCGAAAGACCGGTTGTGTGTGACTGCTTCCCTGATTTGTTTCTCTGTTCCCTTCATTATCTCCGCTCCAGATCTTTCGCCCCCACCATTTTCATATTGGCGGCCTTTAGTCCCGGCCAGCCACTTACTTCTTTCTTCCTGGGCTTCTTAAATGCTGCGTTGACGACCACACACTGCGACCGGTTTCGGCCAACTTAGTCTTCATCCCATATTTTATTATCTCTCTATACAACTTAGCCTCATTGCTTCCAGCTATTCATGAGCACTTTCCATTTTAGTTTTCAAAGATTTAACTTCATTGCTTCCAGTCATCACAACTCTTAAAAGAAAAGGGATCGAGAATGGATCTTTGCTGATGTTGCCTTGCATACATTGAAAGAATATATTGCTCCGTGCAACTGCCACTTGTCTCTTCGTTTCTTTTGTAACTGAACGAAAAACCAGTAAGCTTTTGCCCCTACTAAGTGTCTATAGGTTGAAAGAGTACATCTAAACTGTTGCTTGATTATCTTGAAAGTTTTATGGCTGGGCCTGGCGGAGAACATGGCTGCGTGCTTTCGACGCATGCTCCTTATTTTTACTCTTGAACGTATTTCTTCGCATATTCCGTATAATTTATTCTTTCTTCTATAAGTAGAATCAAATAGCGAAAGATTTTTTTCGAAAAATTTCCGATACAGTAAGTCCTCATTCTGTGTTCATGAGAGAGAGAGAGAGAGAGAGAGAGAGAGAGAGAGAGAGAGAGAGAGAGATTAACGAGTGATCGTTCTTATTGAAAGTCAGAACATTGCTTATAAATAACTATTCCCTTAAAGGAGCCAGCAAATTGTTACCCGATGAAAGGCCATTTGAAAATTTACATCTTGACTTTTAGAAGTTTAGCCTCTTTTGTCTTGTTCTCTTTCCACATCCGGATGCAGATGCAGTTACAGATAAGCAGTGCCAAGAGCTCTCTCTCTCTCTCTTCGGATCTCTCCGATCATATCTCGAAATTTTTTTCAGTTCTACCGGAATGCGATTAGTAAGCATAGTTGTCTTTGGATTTTACTTGTAGAAACGCAGACGATTTTATTGAGTCCTTCTTAGCAGGTATCTGATACCTTTTAGAACGAAGTCCTTGTCGTTTGTTCTGTGTACTTAAGGAAGGAGGAACGCCTGTAGTGAATTGTCCGTATTTTGAAGTTTATTTTCCAAGACGGCGTCTCCGAAGAGTAACATTACCATCGCCCTACGGGATCACACTTTGACAGAAGCTGTCAAGGTGAACGAGACCGCTGCGTTTTCTCCCATGTCCGATTCTTCTGACCTCCCGTCCTCTCTTATCGGGGCAATGAATATGACATAGCACACCATACTCCGAGTTCGAACAATGTTTTTACATCCTCCACTCACCATGTGTGGTTAAATTGCCCCCAGTCCACGAGACTCCGCCCGCAGCCCGCATGCTACATTTTAATTTCCTCCGAAGTATTATTATTCCCAACTGCTGGAAAACAGCGCCAATTAGGTTTTTGTTCATTTCGAATTCAATGCATCTGTTACCCAGAAAAGCGATCGCTGCACCCTCAACTTTTCGCCGTCTTCACGCCTCAATGGCTCTGAATAAATCGCTCTGCAGCGGAGATGGACGCCCGCCCTCGCCAGGTTTTCTTTTGAAATGGGGCTTCGCCTCGCGCCATTTTTTGCCTTTTACAATCTCTGTCAAAGTTGGCGCTGTTAGAATGTCTACTTATATTCGCCGATTTATTTTGGAGTAGCTACATACACGCATATATTTGATTAAATATATATTATATATATATACTATATATAATATATATATATATATATATATATATATATATATATATATATATGTATATAAATATGTATGTATGCATGTATTTATGTGTGTGCATAGGTATATGTGTGCATGTACAGAGAATATAGCGTCCTGAAGTATTTACTTCGCATGGTTTAAAATAATGGTTTATGACCCTATGGGGACTAACAATGTCAGAGGCGATCAATGCAATAAATACCCTGTTCTTACATCAGTTGAAATGATCGACAAAGAATGATTATTAATACTTCTGCGAATGCAAGGGGTGAAAGGGGTGCCGGGGTATCTTTCACCTAATATGTAGCGAGGCAGGGCGTAGGCACAGGCAAAGTATGAGAAGAATCAATTTCTTGATGCGGACGTCGTCTTTTCTAGTAGAAATTTAAGGTAATTCAGATATGGAAGAAAGAGAAATTCGTCCTAACTTTTGTAAATTCCCTTCATAGAATTTTTGTAGCGTGAAATATCCTTGGAATTATTGGTACATGTATTTTTTATTATTATTATTATTATTATTATTGGCATTCTCAGCACTGCATAGTACATTATTGTTAGTATTATTAAGGTAAAGGAATCGACAGCAATAAATAGAACTGCTGTTTACTATTGATAGTAATAGTGAATAGTCAGATGATCAGCAGATTACAAACAGCATGTTCACATCCATATCATTATCATTATGGATTTCTTTACCATGGAATTTTAAAGTTACTGTAAATCATGTCGCTTCTTCTTACTTTTGTTACACCTTCTGAGTAATAGTTATTGTAATTGCTCGTAGGAGTACTGTTTCTCAAATGTGACACAGAATAACTTTGAAAACGAAAGTACGACAATGGCCTTGGTATGGGAGCGGAAACCCCATATTGCAACCTACCTATGTCACTACAGACTGCAGTGCCCCGTAAGCAAGAGGGAAGAATCCAAACAAATTATTTCTTACCGCAAAACCATCAGAATTGAGGTCTAGTGCATCTGGCCGTTGAGATTTCGGTCAGTCTAATGACCTCATTACTAATATGATTTTGCGAAAGATTAAAAAAAATTTACCTGAAACCTCTGCTGATATTCTTCTAGAATGTGAATCCAGAAAACACGAGGTGGGGAATTATCAGATATATATCTCAAAAAATTTCAAGCCATAATTTACCTGAATTTTTAAAAGTGCCTTTAATAATATTAGTGATCAGTCACTGTGTCATTGGTATGGAACTGTTATAAGTTGTTTAACCTCATAGCATTTGGTATCCCTCACATTTTTATATTCACTAACTTGTTTGTAAACAACGTGATGTTATTGCATCTTAACCGATCTTCACCACAGGTCTCTCAATTATAGGTAGGCTGCAATATGGGGTTTCCGCTCCCATACCAAGGCCATTGTTGTACTTTCGTTTTCAAAGTTATTCTGTGTCACAGTTGAGAAACAGTACTCCCACGAGCAATAACAATAACTATTACTCAGAAGGTGTAACAAAAGTAAGAAGAAGCGACATGATCTACAGTAACTTTAAAATTCCATGGTAAAGAAATCCATAATGATTATGATATGGATGTGAACATACTGTTTGTAATCTTCTGACTATTCACTATTACTATCAATATATATATATATATATATATATATATATATATATATATGTAATATATGTGTGTGGTGTGTGTAATGTGGTGGTGTGGTCTGTGAACATATACATCTGTTTATAAAGTCAGTCGTACCTTCAACAGCACTGGGAAAGCTGTTCCATAAGATGTTTTTCCACTTCATTTTACCGTGTTCTTGCGTTTTACTTGTACTCTTCATTGATATCCTCTAACATTTTACAAGTCAATATGTTTCGTTTTCCTGGTGACTGGCGAATTTCTGCCAAGCGAAAGTGCGGTCGATACGAAAATACGGCTTTTTCCTTTACATTTCAACCTTCTTGGCAGTCGAACAATCACCCTCAGTAGTTGACCTCTCGGATATAAATGCCAAGTTGCTCCCCAATGAACTCTCTAAACAGAATTCATCCAGGAAGGCCACGACGACGTAATCCCCCAACCCGTACAAGTGGAATAATTCTCAGTTCCCTAACAGGAATGAGTTTGTAGGCAATCTGTTTTTAATGGTTATTTTTTAATATGCTTTTTGTTAATATTTTTACTATTATTCTCAATAATGATACCGTCACTATCTCTCTCTCTCTCTTTATCTGTCATCTACCAAAAGGAATTGTATACGAGGCGGAAGATCCTCCATCTTGGTGAGTGACAGTGGGTGGTCTCACTTGGTGTTGTGGCCGCATGGCATGCTTCCCCCGAAGTCCTTGACGACTTCATCTTGATTTGCGAAGTCCTCTGCAAGACTTTTCGCGATACTCGATATCCTATATTGTTTATACGTGACTATTTTTATTTGTGGCGTTGGGTTTCGTCGTTTTTATCGACCATTTGTGTTCGTATAATGGTGTTGTTCACAATGATTTACTTGGTGAAGACGATGTTGTGAAATTGTTACTTATAAAGATCCTATGATATTCCACTTTATATTCATAACCTGTTCTCCATCTACTAACGTAACTACAGTCATTCTTTGACACTGTTTTCGGTATCGCATCTACGTGAGGATGATGTTTGCAAAACTAAATTAAATTATTTTGTATGTTGTTTCAGACAAGCGGTTCCGAAGACGTTTGTTAGGCTTAAGAATACCATCTTCCGGGGTTTCCATGAAACTGAATATCGTAACCAATTGGAATTCAAGTCTTGCTTGATCGTGCCGGCGTAAATAATGTTACTAATAATGGCTTTTTACTTATTTAACAATATTTATAATTTTAAAAATAATCTTCGAAAAAGTGTTGTACTACGCGCCACTTTCCGCGTCTTTTAACGTTTTGACTTTTCGACCTAGTGCTAACTGAGACTTCCTTTCGGAAGGTGTTTGCGCTTTTTAAGCAGCTCGTTTAACACTTCTCGCGTCTTTGGGAAATGTCATTTAACTTTGCATGCTGTCGTTGAAGGAAAAGCTTCGTCACCAACCTCTTTCTGATCATCATTTTACATCATCCACTCCTTGACCTGTTCTACCCACTTTATATTTGACATTGCTACAGAGATACACCCTCAATTGGTCGGGAATGGGTTTATTGAAGAACTGTGAAATCGTCATTCAGCTATTGAGTGTCCCTTGATCATGACTTCTTCATCTATTGACTTATTCTTCTTTGTTAGTCGAGGTTGGTTCAGGCAGTTTTTTCCTTCCTGCTTCTAAAATAAATGATTTAAAAATTGTATGTACAAAATTGTAGTATAGTATACTATCCAACAGTATATACAATATACTCATGCATTCAAGCACACGCACAAATACACACACACAAACACACACACACATGTATATATTGATAGATAGATAGATAGAGAGATAGATAGATATAGACATGTAAGAGACTGGGAACAAACAGCCCTGACTTTGGGTCAACGAATTCAACCAGCACTGTAATAATGAAGAGCGATGAATAGCGGGAGAGGCGTTGCAGCTAAATAACTGGCGTCTCAAACAGGCGGGGATGTCTTCCGAAGTTGGGATTGGTGGCGGCTTCCATCTGGAGGAGCCCTCGAAAAGCTTCCTTAATACGGTCTGATCAGGCTTCGTTGTCTATGCTAATATTTGCAGATTGCCGGGGACTCAATCTTGGCCGTGCAATTAGCGAATTCCCTCTGTCTACTGCAACACAGATTTAGGTCTTGTTTTATGAGCTTAATGTTGCACTCTGCTGATTTGCAATCATCTCTCAGTTAGCGTTCGGCCACAATAAGGATTTTCTAACGGCCGGATGGATTTTGCCTTAACCGAAATCGTGGCTTTGGGGCCCAATTAGGTGCTTCGATGTCCAAACAAGGCTGTTGCCTTAATGCCTCTTCTGACGTCGGGAGAACGCTCCTTTCGAACTTGACTTTTATTCAAGAGGTTTCTCCTTGTGCATGGGGATTTCAGCGTCTGCTTACACACGCGAACACACACACGTATATATATATATATATATATATATATATATATATATATATATATATATATATATGTGTGTGTGTGTGTGTGTGTGTGTGTGTGTGTGTGTGTGTATGTATGTGTGTAAGTTTGTATGTGTGTACGGTAAGTTACGTATGCATTACCGAAGACTTGTCTCCTTACGGGGATGTCTAAAAAATGTTAACCTTCCAGCCAGTTCTCTCTCTCTCTCTCTCTCTCTCTCGTCGTGGAGATGGATGAGATTGTTAGCCTTATTCTTTCTCCTTAGTTGCCACCTGCCATTATCATTTTAACTTTCAAGTAACTAAACTGTAAATAAAGAGAGACCAATGACACTTGATAGCTGAATGTAGGGAACAAGACTGTATTTGGTCTGCTGTGTAAAATGATCATTCCATAATTTGATAACAGCTGGAACAATATTCATAGAAACCTGTATGGTATCGAGCCTTTCAAAATCAAAAAAAGTTTGTTGGAATTAACGGCATGTTTAGTGTTACGTGGTGAATCCTACAATCTTGAAAGATCTGAATTGCAACTGATACTCAAAACTAGGTAAGTTTTATGAAGCATGCACTGAGGTAATCGAACGAATGTGTCAGCGATTCATACTAATGTATTAAGGTATTAAGTATAAAATTCTGGGATAGCAATATTAGTCGTAATTAGAAATGTAATGGTTACTGTATGCAGATGATACAGTGCAGATTAGGGATAGTGAGGAGAAACTGCATAGACTAGTTAGAGTTTGACAGTATTTCCAAGAGGAGAATGTCAAGGGTGAATGGGAGCATGAGTAAGGTGACGGGAATAAATTGCAACCGGAATTATAAAGTAACTCCATATTGAACACCTATGAATTCCTCTTATGTCACAATCAATGTATAGATAATTTACTTCTATCTTCAGCCTTTTTTCTTTCATGAGCATGCAGCATCCACATTTCACTTCCATTAAAGATCCCTTCATCATCTCAACCTTGGCTCCTTAGACACCCTTAGCTGCTGCTCAGTCTTTTGCACAAGTCCTGTACAGCAGATGAAGGTTGAAAGGTAGCAGGATTTGTGCAAAAGATTGGGAAGAAGGTTAGGGTGACTATGGAAGGCTAGGCTGAAGTGCATGAAGGGATTGTTGAACTAACTCTCTTTAATGGAAGTGAAATGTGGATGTTGCATGCAAATGAAATAAAAATGTTGAATATGTCGAGGTCAATGATCTGTATATTATTTGCAGCATAAGAGGAGTTCAATTGTATTAAATGCAAAGATACACAGAATTAGTAAGAAGGTTAGGGTAGCTGGAAGGTTGGGTTTAATCGTTGAAGGTTAAGGAGAGGAAGCCCTGGAAAGTGCTGGATAGATGGCGGGAAAGAGGTATTAGAATGAAGGAGTCACAGCTTCCAGGAGTGAGAGTGTATGTATGACAAAGATGAATGCTGTAGTGTTTGTAGGCCTTGGACGTGCTACACGTGAGCCTTCGATGAGGGCATAGAAGCAACTAAAGTTGTGGAAGTTTTCTGAAAAGAAGGTTCATCCATCTTAAAGCGGTTAAGGTATTGTTACGCCAGTGAATGTTATCATGTCTTTTCCTGGAACCACCCCCTGTCAAGGAATAGGCTTACTAGAGTTTGAATCCTTCCACTGGAAAGTTCGGATTCAAGGCTTTCTGGTTATAAGCTTATAAAAGAAGGGATATCGAAATTAGTTAAAGCAGTTGTGGCTATTACAAATACATATATATCAGATAAGCCAGTTGCAAGTTGATTATCTACATATAGGTGTCTGTAATATATATATTATATATATATATAATATATATATATATATTATATATATAATATATATAATATGTGTGTGTGTTGTGTGTGTGGTGTTGGGTGTGTGTGTGGTATGTAAAAATATATATATACAACACACACACACACAACATATTATATATTATATATATATATATATATATATTATATCGTATATATATATAACCGCCATTCACAGACCCACGAAGCAAAACCATACGCACAGAAGAAAAAAAATCTTATTTATAATCATTTTGCCTTACTGTACACCGCTTGGCAGAATTTATAGAAAATTCGTTGAGCAAACATGTAATCCAGTGCCATAATATTTAGATAGTTATGAAGAGCCTGGACAGCTGTGCTCCTAAAATCAGGAGCAAACTTCATTCTGATAAACTCCCAACAGTCGCTGATTTGGAGTTACTTAATTCCAGGGCTCTCACGAGCAGTGAAAAATGACCTGAGATAACGATCGTTGAGGGAGAATCACCGGGTAAATGGACTGATTCATGAAAGCAGCTGGTCAGGTGGAAGCTGTCTCATC
Source organism: Macrobrachium nipponense (assembly GCF_015104395.2). Classification (NCBI taxonomy): domain Eukaryota; kingdom Metazoa; phylum Arthropoda; class Malacostraca; order Decapoda; family Palaemonidae; genus Macrobrachium; species Macrobrachium nipponense. The sequence continues at coordinate 21,999,021 of NC_087211.1, read as the reverse complement.
CGATTTACCGTTTGCCTTTGCCTGGCTTTTACAGGTACTTGGCTCTCTCTCTCTCTCTCTCTCTCTCTTGACAGACAATTATTAACGGAAAAAAAAGCTTACTGCAGTAATAGCAGTCGTAGGCTAAGATCGTTCTCTATTTTCATCATTGTTGTTGTTACTATTTTTCCTCTCAAGAGTTACGAGCTTAATGATTAGTTCTTGTAACTTAATCGCTGTCAGTCTGAATAGGTGACAGATCAGTCTATCAATAATAATAAAATCCGAGTGGTTCTTTCTTGTTTATCCGGTCCGGGTGGGGGCGGGGCGGGTAGGGGGGTTGCGAGGGTAGGGGAGACATGAAACATCCACCCTCCTCCTGCAAACCTGTTTATCTCTGGTGGGGGCGGGGTAGGTAGGGGATGGGAAGGGTAGGGGAGACATGACTGACAGCGCCGGTTCTAGTGCAGCGTAGCGCGCGCCATCATGCTCGTCTCATGATTTTTTTTTTTTTTTTTTTTTCTCCGTGAGTTTACCGAGAAACGAGTTTTGCCAAGTTCCGTTTCTTTTTGCAATTACCTAATATAATCGTGTGAGTCACTGGTGTAGGTTTTCCGTCTCGAAAGTTTGTTTGTTCAGTATTTGAAGAAGTTTATATTATAGCCTTGTTTTCCTAACTTCATTCGCCCAGCCCACTTGTAATCGTATGTTGTCGTTTATTCGTCATTATTATGTCTGGTAATTTTCAGGTTTGAAATAATTTGTTTTGATAAGTTGTCATAACTATTAAACCTTGTTCTAGTTCCTCGTTGGACGGGTGGTTTTCGCACTCGGCTACCAAACCGGTGGTCCAAAGTTCGACTCTCGGCGCGGCCAACGCGGAATCAGAGGAATGTATTTCTGGTGATAGAAATTCATTTCTCGATATAATGTGGTTCGGATCCCACAATGAGCTGTAGGTCCCGTTGCTAGGTGACCAATTGGTTCCTAGCCACGTAAAAATATCTAATCCTTCGGGTCAGCCCAAGGAGAGCTGTTAATCAGCTCAGTGGTCTGGTAAAACTAAGATATACTTAAACCTTGTTCTCTTATCTTTTGTCGCTAATGTGAATTTAGGGTAGAAAGCGATCTATTTCTGACTGAATAAAAATTATACACACACACACACACTATATATATATATATATATATATATATATATATATATATATATATATATATATATATATATATATATATATATATATAGTATATATATATGTGTGTGTGTGTGTGTACATATATGCTTTATATGTGTGTTTATATTAATAAATACATACATACATACATCTCTCACTGCAAAATTGGAAATGTCTAGAAATTAGATAGAGAACCTCTTCGTTAGTTGCGTGTTATGATCTCACCGAGACGCATTACTTCGTATACATAATATCTACTTTGTATACCCCATAATATCAATTTGTAGGACAGGAATGGGTTTTGAAGCTAAACATTTATTGGGAATTCCGGCGAGACGAATTTCCATGACGGAACTTGGATAAAAACTGGCTCGAGTCAGAGCCGAGATCTAGGACCAAAATTTGTATGAAGGAGAGTGTTTCGATGGAGAGGAGGGAGATTAGTCAGAGGAATCATCGCCTGATGAGGCAAGAATACCCGTCTGCTTGAAGGTCACTCATAAGAAAGAAAGAAAGACACCTGAAGCCGCTACGCGGGACCCCCTTCCGTGACCCCAGCGGCGTCCGGAGGGTTGTGGCACCTACGACTTTCCGTTCCATGAATATTTTTTATCAGCGGCCTTCGGACACAATTCTTCTTCCTGTGTCACGAGGTGGAACTTTTTCGAAGCTCCGCAATGCGTTTCCTGTCTTGGCCTAAACAGGATGGGCTTAGTGAGGATTTCGTATGTTCTGGAAATTAAATTAAATTAAACATGCTTACAAAGTTGGTATCGAAAACTTAGCTTGTTATTTTCGTGGAGCCATAATGGTTAATGTAAGCTAAAGCAAAATATAGAAAAAATACATAGTATTATAATTTAAAAACTATAGTAAATGTAAACAAAATCACCCTGTTGAATATAATAGCTGGAAAACTTTATGATTTATTCATAAACTTTGGAATTAGTTATAATGAATCGTCTGTCCAAGGATCAAGTCCCGTTTAGTTTACCAGTCTCAGCAAGAGGTGGAAACAGCTCTGTGCTTTCACGAGCCCATCCAGGAAGTATTAATTTCTCCTAAGGGTTGTCGTGAAGTTGTTTGTAATGAATGGTAGCCGACTTGCCAGAACAATGCACGTCGTTAGCACGCCTTTACTGTTGTTTCCATTTAATTGCTTCTCGTAAGTGCTGGTTTTAGTTATTGACTTCAGTGTCGTGGTTGAAAACGAAGTCGTTGACCTCACATAAAGCGAAGGATGTTGGCATGGAAAACAAAAGGGAAACTGAATGGCAGAATTAGTTAGCGGAATGTTCAGGAGAACAGGTTGAATAGTTAATTAGAAATAATTATGTAGAGAGAGTATGCAATTTCTGAAGTAATTCTAAGGATTTTACGCTGCTCAATATTAAACATTGCTTAAGAAAACGACATGAATACAACAAACTGCGGAGAAATCTGCCAGGATTTTTCCAGGCTCTTTTTTTTTATTATTATAAATTCAATGGAAATAATTCACCATTGGACGGATGTTATTCTTCAGAATGACAAAACCTTGATGTCAGCTGACGACAATTTCGAAAGTCATCCCTGTAGTGGTGTTAGCTGGATCGAAGTGGTTTTATTTTGATTTGTTTATTTTCTCGGCTGTTATTCAGGGGCCACTGCACTGGCTTAAGTGGCACTTTTAATTAATTCTTCGGTTTCTGGTAATGGTCCTGTTGTTTACTGTTCTGAAGCTCTGCCTTCCATATTCGATTCAAAGCCAAGGGAAGAGTAATAATGATTATATGACAGCGCAGTTTATAACCGAATATGTAGCACACAATCATAAAAAATATACAACAAGGAACATTCTCCTAAGGTATGATTTGTTTATATGTTTTTACGTTGCTTGGAATCAGTGGTTATTGAGCAATGGGACCAACGGCTTTACGCGACTTCTGAACCACGTCGAGAGTGAACTTCTGTCACCAGAAATACACATCTCTCACCCCTCAATGGAATTCCCGAGAATCAAACTCGCGGCCACCGAGGTGGTACGCCAACACCATACCGACCACGCCACTGAAGTGCTTTGCTGCCAAGGTATGGAACGGAAGTGGTGAACGTAGAAAAAGAGAACTAAGGAGGAGAAGAGCAAGCGAAGGGATTCTCGTAGGAACCAAAATAATCTATTGTTTGCGATCTGGTTTGGTGGAGCTCACTCACCTTATCACTCGGTGAAAGGAGCTTCCCTTCGACTCAGGAATGATGTCAGTCCCTTTCAATGCCGCTGGAGCTCTGTGTTACGTCGTGGAAATGAATCTGAAAATAACTGAATTTCTCCTTTCGATTATTTGTGCCACATATCACAACAAAGAAACAACCTGAGAGAGAGAGAGAGAGAGAGAGAGAGAGAGAATAGTAATAATCATACTATTTTTTACGCTCCTGATTCATGTTATGGCGATAAAGACGAATTTGGTTGATATTCCCTGGAAAATAACACGTGAAAGTAGACAAGACGAGACATGATTGAATATTGTGACAGTTTATTATTATTATTATTATTATTATTATTATTATTATTATTATTATTATTATTATTATTATTAAAATATATACCAGTAGAGAAAACACTTATGTACAACCCGCCTATAATGTTTTTGGCTTCAAAAGCAAACTTTCCAGAAGGTTCTTTTGTAAAGATAGAGAGAGAGAGAGAGAGAGAGAGAGAAAGTTAAAGAAGAAAATAAATGCTTACTTATAACAAAATATTGGAATTTTGATCAACTTAAAACCTTTTGTAGGTGTAGAAACGTCTCATAGACGTATGAGTAAAAATATGCATTAATAACGTATTCCTGTTTTAATTCCAGTAAGTTGTTTGAATCCGACCGTTGTGTGTACGGATACGTTGAAATTCAGTCTTGTCTTTCTTGTTAGCCTGGAACTCGATTCTTCCTCCGAAACTGGGTTTTAATTCTATCGTTACATCAGTTTTGTTGCTTACTACGGATTTCGGTGTTCTACCTCGAAAGTCTAGAAAATAATAGTAAATCAAGAAGCTAGAACGCCATTTGTTGATGTACATATACATACATACATACATACTATATACTATATATCATATATATATATATATATATATATATATATATTATATATATATATATATATATATATATATATATATATATATATATATATATATATATATATATATATATATATATATATATATAAGAGATCCTCACGTGAAACTGAAAGCAGAAGGTACCAAGACTTTCAACTTTTATTCCAAATTCATCTTCAGGGTATTGAAGGTAAACTGAAGATGATTTTGGAATAAAAGTTGAAAGTCTTGGTACCTTCTTTGTTTCATTTTCACGTGAGGATCGCTTATATACTTCACCCACGGGACCATTGTGAAATTGCAAGGTATATGTATATATGTATCTATATATAATATCTATATAATAATATATAATAATATATATATATATATATTATATATATATAATCTATATATAATATTATATATATATATGTATGATAATATATATATATATATAATATATATATATATAATATATATATATATATATATTATATAATATATATACATATGTATATTTTATATACATGAAATTATATATATATATATATATATATATATAATATATATATATATTGTATATATATATATATATATATATATATATTGTATATATATATATATATATATATATATATATATATATATATATTGTCAGGGTATTTTTGTGATTGCATGTGTGTGCTATCACAAAGAAAAGCTATAAGGATGATGTTCCCTTGTAGCGAGGTTGAATTTGATACATATAAAAACAATGAGTATAGCTGTCATCGATAGATTTAGACGGCAGGGTCACGAATTCATCTCATCTTTGGCTGAGCAACTGGGCCATAACTTAAAAATGTTACGGTGGAGAGAGATTGGGTTAACAGCCTTTCGCTCGCTATGATTTTGGGTTGCTTCATAGGTTATTTTTGGATCTGGCGTCCGAAATATCTCCCACAAGCTTTCAACGAGGAATCTCTTTAATTGTCTGGGTTCTGACTTTTCGTTTTACTTTTCGAAGGAAGGATACATTTCGACCTTTTTCCTTACCTTGTTGTTAGTTTGAAAATGTCTATTTATTGGTTATTTTCGGCTCAAGTATAAGTTGCATTTTTTGAAGTACATTATAAAAACATATTTGGTTATTGTTTAAAAAATGGAAAACTGTTCTGAGGCACTGTATTTGGTATTTGTAAAACTACAAAACCACGTAGTTTTGTGTTATTCTGCACCTAGCAGTCATTACGAATGCTTTGCTAAGCAAAGTAAACAATCCCTTTGGTACGGTGTTTCCAGCATGCATCATGGGTGAATTCATACATTTTACATATTTTATGGCATCCTTGTTCAAGCCAACTTTAAGAAAAACGTTTGTGCCCAGATGTCGCAATATAAATTCAGGGAAAATGAAAAAAAGGACAAATTTTTAAAGAATGACGCTGCAACTTTACGTCTTACACAACGAAGCCTGACCATTTAACTGTACACGAAAAACCTTGAAAGCCGCTGCTTTTGACCGTATATGTGAACACGTAGTCCTTCTCTGGAAACCCAAGGATCTCTCTCTCTCTCTCTCTCTCTCTCTCTCTCTCTCTCTCTGGCATCCTTCTTTCCCCGGGAAATCGTGATGATCATCCGGCAGCCATGTTTGCCTCGCTGACTGTTCCCGCTAGATGTCTCTAGCGGAATGCACTCTGAACGGGAGGCCCCTCGCAATTCGGCTGATCTTTCCACTTCATGCCCTCTACCATCCCTGGACCCCTCCCTGCCACCGGGCCCTCACTCCCTTGACCTAGTAAAGGAAGAGGTGGGCATAGGGTGGCCCTCGGGTGAGTTTATAGTCTGTAATTACAGGTAACATTAGAGTTAAAGGATCGGAAATAGCAATGGCTGTTTGATGTACGACCGGTTTGGCCTTCACGGCTCGGACCTTGGTCGAGATCCGTGCACAGGAGATGTCTTTATGGGCGTGATGAGGGCGGGGATAGCGATGGCGGTGGTGGCGATGGCTTTAGAGATACTGATGCTGCGCGAGATGTTGGCTTTTCGTCATTTCATGTCTGCAGAAGCCTTTTATCAAGTACAAACATCCCCTGGTGTCACGATGGACATATTCAGACGCGCAGTTGTTCCTGTTGCCGATGAATGAGCTTCACAATTCTCTCGTTCACATAAAAATGTGCAAATGTTTAAGGAGATACATAGAGGCTGTTATCAAGATTTATAGCTGCTCTCCGTGACCTGATATGGCCCTGATGCCAAAAGTTCTGCAAAGGTGATGTACCTGTGAAGGTCAAACGTTTGTGAATGAACAAACACAAGACAAACACAGAGAGAGAGAGAGAGAGAGAGAGAGAGAGAGAGAGAGAGAGAGAGAGGTCATAATAGTGCATCAAAGGTCAACAACAATGTTTCGTCAAATTTGCAGCAGGCCTCGAGGTGTTACACCTGACAACTACTTGTAATCTGGGCGTAAAAAAGAAGTCATCTGGACGGTATAGCTGGAGGTCGGATAAGGGTTGGTGGTGATGGTGGTGGTTTTCGTGGTGGTGGTGAGGGGTTGGGGGGGGAGGGGGGGCTGGGAGGTGTGTGTGTGGTGTGTGTGTAGGGGTGCGGGTAGCGTCCCAGCGCCTATGGCACTTGGGAATATAGTGCGAATTACAGGCTGTTTATCGTGCTATCGTGTGTTTAATGGCAACCTGGCATTTATTTTCGAGAAAGGACTTCTAATGATAGAACGAAAATTGAATAAGTAAAATAAGAGGAAATATATTTGTATGTATATATGCACTAAAGTATTATCAAATAAATGAATGCTTCAACAAGGAAATACGGAATAGGACTTCTGATGATAGAACGAAAATTGAATAAGTAAAACAAGAGAGGAAATATTTTTGTATGTATATATGCACTAAAGTATTATGAAATAAATGAATACTTCAACAAGAAAATACGGAATGGGACTTTTAATGATAGAACAAAAATTGAATAAGTATAACAAGGGAGGAAATATATTTGTATGTATATATCCACTAAAGTGTTATAAAATAAATGAATACTTTAACAAGAAAATACGGAATGAGAAAACTCTTCCCTGTAATGAATTTGTAATAAATATCTACCAGTGTACTTTAACGCATTCTTCAGTTCATTTGTTTCAGATAAAATTATGGATCTGAAATTCCAAATGTTGACAACCCTGCTCTTAAGTTGTAGTTTATATAGTGTCGAATTATTTCTCTGACGTCGGAAGAACATACAAGCCGACAGTTAAGTTCCAAATTCGATGATGCATGTGTGGCTGAAAGTGCGACACTTACAAAGACACGAAGAAAGGAGAGAGAAGTGGGACAGGTGAAGCGAAATAAGTGGAAAGCTGTGATATCGAGGAGTAACGAGGAGCAGTGCGCAAGAGGAGCGGAGATAAGAAAAGCAACGGGGGAGAGCAGAGAGATTCGGTGGTTCGGTTTGAAGTCTGCGATGGAGATAAGAGCGCGCACGTTAAAAGGAAGGGCAGATTGCGATGGAATGGAGACGCCAGAGAAGAAAGTGGAACAAGAAAGTTAGAGTTAGAACAAGGAATAAAAACAGAGAGGCAGATACGAGGGAGACAAAAAAGTAGATAGAAAGGTTATGATTTAGAGGGAAGAAGGGGGAAGGAAGACCTAAAGATTGCTCCCTGAAGTACGGGATGATGTATGAAGCGAAGCTTCTGAGCCAGGGGCTGCCTAGTTAGGAAATTTGAATTTGAATTGTGCTTCTTGAGACGCTAGTTTATTGGAGGTCCTCTCCCATCCTGTGAGAGGCCGAGCATCAGTCAAAGATACACATACAGGACGCCGAAAAGGGTTGAGTCACATAGTGGAACAACATAAGCATTGGGCTTTAACATTGAAGTAAGTACTACAGTTCGAGCTAAACACACACACACACACACACACACACACACACACACATATATATATATATATATATATATATATATATATATATATATATATATATATATATATATGTATATATATATATATATATATATATATATATTATACATTATATATATTATATATATTATATATATATGTGTGTGTGTGTGTAAGACACATTTACATATATACGTATATATAAAAAACTAGACCAAAGAAAAATTTATATATTCCCTCTCCTAAAGGAACACTCGCACAAGATTGAATAATAGTTCGTGAGCTGAAGTTCTTTACATCGGAAATGAAAATAAACAGAGAGCTGAACTGTGTTGACAGGTGAGCCGATTCATGCCTTCCACCGTTTTCCATGATAGGAAACTTTTGCCTCTTCAATATTGGCTGTCGTGGGTGAGCAAGTGAGCGAAATCGTCATCCGTTCTTTTTCTGGCAGGCGCTTTTCCTAAATTTAGACGTTAGTATTAGTTTGTGGGGAAAGGGGTTTCCAGGAAGTTGAGGTTTTTGAAGATCTGGTCGGGAGGCGTCGAAATAAGTTTGCAGAAAATGATTGTCAGGATGGAGAAGAGATAATTTTGATCATAATAAGTTATCAAAACAAGTCATTTTAGCGTATACAAAGATAATCTAAATATTGTCAAATGAAAAATTGAATAGGATTGATTTGAATTGGTATGCGTTTGTTGTATTAGAAAAAAGGTGGTGTTGATATACTGGAAATTGATTGGTTTTGTTTGTGATTCTGCTAACGATTCTAGACTAAAGAACATCTTCATTCCTTATTTTTGCTTGATTAAAGGCTGAATTATTTTCCAGCTAAAGAGCATTCATAGTTTTGTCATCATCATCATCTTTATTATTATTATTATATATTATTATATTATTGTTATTATGCGTGCATTACAGTAAGCAGATTTTCCCTTGCCATCGGCTTTGTAACTTCTTGTGTTGTTATAATACCGTAATCAGTAATTTCTCAAGGGATAGAACTTCCGTTAATGGCTGGGACTAATTTGAAGTCTAAATTGCGTTCTGGGTCTTCCTTCCTGACTGTTTGACTGACTGACTGAGAGAGAGAGAGAGAGAGAGAGAGAGAGAGAGAGAGAGAGAGAGAGAGAGAGAGAGAGAGAGAGGTTCGGGCTTAAAGTTTCCTTATAATAACTCAAGGAAAATGGTATTTATGCTATGCTTTCCATACTTCATGGAACTGGGAACATTTTGTGTATTGTGGACGTTCTTCCGTGTTAATCTTGAGAGAGAAAGAGAGAGAGAGAATCATGCTGTCTGTACCCTCTGCAAAAGATGTCTGAAATGAGAAAAACTTAATTTAGTTGCCTTTTGCTTAAATACAAACACGTTATGTACTTAGTATATCCGTTAAAGTATTGCAGTTTTGTGTAGTATGCGTAGTATATCATATATAATATATATATATATTTATATATATATATACATTATAATAATATATATATATATATTTATATATATTATATATATATATATATATATTAATTTGAATTGTCCATATATATGTATATATACACACATAATTTCCACGGTCACTGTCATGAATTGAAGATGGATTGTGGTTAATTACGGCATTCACCTTCTGAGATGTTTATTAATTATTCTGTAATCTATCTTCTTTGGATGTGGAAGCTCTCTCTCTCTCTCTCTCTCTCTCTCTCTCTCTCTCTCTCTCTCTCTCTCTCTCTCTCTCTCACACACACACGCACACACACTGGCTGGTTTGTATTGAATTTTATTTTTTCTCAAAATGATCTTTTTGTTCTCTTGACACTCTTGTCATTTCATGTCCCATAAATTTGGCTCCATTTATCCTGTACTGAAGAGACGGGTTTATCAAATGAATATTTGTTTAAGACGGGTTTGCTTAATTAAGAATGTGGAGCCCCCAAATTGTGATGGATGTATTGTCTCAAATGATTTATTATCTTTTTCTTATGTTCTTTTTCTCAATATTTACTGTCTGGTGGTTAACCAGGGTCTTGTTTAAGTTTCAGGAATTACTTTGTTTTCGTTAATTCTATCATGATTTTCTCATTTATAAGTGTGAGCTTATATAAGCTAGTTTAATTTCTATTTAATTTATAACTTTTAATTTATATTTTAAATTTTAAGAAAGTCTCGTATGCACGTACTTTCTGACAGAAAAACTAGTTTTTACGCCACGGACTGTCATGCTGTTCGATTTGGTTATATTGAATAATCAATGAACACTCATCTTTATTGGTAGATTATTCGCTTTCGTCTCTGCCTCGGCTGTTGGGGGAATCATGACATCCACTCCGTCACTTTTCGGAGGAAAATTGATGGTGCGAGAAGAGACCAAGAAGGGGATTTTTCTTGTAAGAAAAGGGTTGTATGGAACGCTTCTTGAGTGATGACATACACCTCCTGGTCTCTCTCTCTCTCTCTCTCTCTCTCTCTCTCTCTCTCTCTCAACTTGATGATTCAGGAAGTGAAGGACATGAAGGGATTACCAAACCGGTTGACCTTAGCTTGGCAACTTCCTAAAGTATTCGTAGGATTGTACACACTTTCGTGCGAATATCGTTAATGTATGTCATGTTTTCATGCTTTCATTTATCAGAGAAAATTCTGTTTGTTTGAGGTTTCAAATCCTTTCAATCCGAATACCAAAAGTACAATCTCTTTCCACGATCCAAAATACAAATGATCGTACTGTATTTTTATTCAGCGGTTTAAGGTTGGAATGGCGAAGTGTAATCTTTTATTAAGGTTTCTCTCTCTCTCTCTCTCTCTCTCTCTCTCTCTCTCTCTCTCTCTCTGAATTTTTTCTATTAATAAAACATCAATGATGACTTGATACACACTATCCATTTTAAATGCAGCGAACTTAAGGATTTCAACGAGGAAATTGTTAATGACCCATTTTAATGTGGCAGTGTTCCCAAGAAACAAAAATAAGATGATTTTATTTCAAAGGAATATCAACGGTTTGATAGTGGAATTAGATTATGTGTAAGAATGGTAAAATAATATGATGAGAACTTATTGTGATAAACTATAGTAAGCTTATCTTGGAGTATACAGTAAATACAGAGTATACAGTAAATACAAACAAGCATTACATTTATGGTAGATAAATTTGATAATCATAGTCTATTATTATAAATTACCAAAGCTTGCTGTATAGTTGATTATATTCTATACTAGTCCCAACACAATTTATGTTATACACACACACACACACACTGCGAGTATAATGAGCAGGTAACAGTGAAGACACCCCCTTCATTAGGAGACGCTCAATTTTGATGTTTTTCTGTTTTTCTAAATTATGATTTACTCAGTTGGGAATTTACCTTCCGAAAGGTACTCGGAACACAACATTTTACAGTTTAAGTAGGTTGTCAACAACTAAGGTTTTTTCTGCACTCCCTGTTACAACTTCTGGATTACCTCATTGTAACAGAAACTTGGGTGATTGTGATAGCTGTGGGCTGATGAAGTCTGTCGTTTGTCGTGTCATAGTAAGCATTGAGAGATGTTTTTGACATCGGAATCATTTGGATGAAAACTTATACTTCTCCTCCATATGGGGCTACGTTTCACCTTCCCTTTCAGCAGAATTAAATCCCTTGTCCCGTTCTCCTATCACGAGTGTGGTTGCGTGGGCACTTGCAGAATGATCCGTTCAACCTTCTTGAGTCAAGAATCTCCAAAGAAAACCAACCACCTCCCAGAAAAGAGCAGTCCTTTGAGAACCCACCTCTTTTATTACTTTTCTTTAATTAAGCTCATAAATTAACTTATTACCGCAATCATCTCGCATTTTACGACCCTTCTGGAGTGTCCGCGCAATCCGGCTCGCGATAAGCACTTGACGTGGAAGGTCACGACGCGAACGGCTCTCCTCGGCTTTGATGCATTAAGTTCAGCTCGGAGATTAAATACTTAGGAGGTTACTTTGTTTTAGGCGGTCGGGTTGTTTTCTAAACCTTTTTCATTTTATGTTTGGTTCTGTTTATTGGAATATTAATGTTACTGCACATTTTAAATCTGTAATCTATCCTACTATTTTGCCTATATCTCAATTATTCGTTTCGCTTTGTTTCAACGACACACGCTGTCTAGTTCCAAGTATTGTCATTCATATATTCTTGCATTTATTATTCTTCTATTTTGGTCACCGAAAAATACTTCTACTCAGGAGGAATTTTAGTCACGGAAGAAGACATATATTAAGATCAGTTACACATAGGTAACTCCCCTATGTGCCTCGTTTTACAAATTAAGCAAGAAATAACACAAACTTTTAAAATGTTAATTTCCAGCCGATAGATGGCAGCGCTTGACTTAAAGATATGGCACTCTTTACTTTGCAGCACCTGCTATCATGCTAACAAAAAACCATCACACACACACACACAGACAATTGTAGAAGGAACGCTTAAAGCCATTCAGTTGGGAACAGCTGAAAGCCTCATCTTAGCCAGGTGGCACCGGCTTACAGGTGCATATGTAAGTCAAAGGTAATTAATTGATTATATCGTGGCATACTGGATAGAAGTGTTTATGGCAGGTGTCGCCTTTGGTATGTTTAGTTTTTCGCTCTTGTATTTCCTGTAAATGCCTCTTGAGAGATGGTCCCTTTGCTATTGATTGAACCGTTTTGCTTTCTCTCTGTCTCCTTTGTTAGGCACCTGTCTGTAATCGTCTTATCTGTTTAGCTGAGCATTTTTCATTATATATTAGTACTAAATTTGAAGTGTTATGACTGTTATTATACTCTGTTTTTTTCCATCTGTCCATCCGCCTGTGGTGTTTGCGCATGGTAACACTGCGCCCCGGGCTTTAAATAATATCCTATTTCGAATATTAACGGTGTAATTCGCATACAGTAAATTATTAAAACACTTTTCAGTTGCAAATGTACACCCAGGTATCCTTTTATTTACCTAAAACTTACACATAGCATAACTATATATAGCCCGGGATGCAGTGTTACCATACAAAAACACCACAGGCGGATGTACAGATCGAAATAAACAGAGTATAGTCCCTGGTTATTCCCTTTTTCCTTATTGATGCTCTTTATCCCCAATATCTCTCATTATTTCAGTTGTTTTTTTCTAAGAAATTCATTGTTAATTACCTTGTCATATCTGTATCTTCCATGTTAAGTCATATATATATATATATATATATATATATATATATATATATATGGTGTGTTGTGTGTGTGTGTGTGTGTGTGTGTGTGTGTGTGTGTGTGAATATGAAATCTCGGTAAGATTTCCAAGATAGAGCAGTTTGAAATTCAGTGTGTAATTTTTATTAGTAACTGTTATTCGTAAAGATTTGACGCGAGAGATATGTCAGTCAGAAGGGTAGAGTCCGCGTAATATTCATGATCTTGAATGTCATGATGGTCTCCTGATGAAGGCAAGTAAATGCAGTTATTATATATATATATATATATATATATATATATATATATATATATATATATATATACATATATATATATATATATCATATATATATAATATATATATATGTTATATATATATATATATATATATATATATATATATATATATATATATATATATATATATATATATATATATATATATATATATAATGGGTGTGTGTTCGTCGACGGGTAAATACATCGACTGTGCAGTGGACGATAAACCCAGTTGCCGTTGATAATTGTAAGGAAAATTATCACTGCATTATCATTTAGATATTCTAAAGATTTCAGTGTAAATATTTTGAAAAAAAAACCGTTCCTTACGTTGTCTTAGCTGGTATTTTTTTCAAATACTCATATATTTGTATATATATATATATATATATATATATATATATATAGGTATATATATATATATATATATATATATATATATATATATATATATATATATATATATATATATATATAGTGTGTGTGTGTGGATAAGGATGTGTGTAAGCCAGGGTAGATGTTCTTACATATAATTCCCTTGGTATCTAATCTATTCCAAAGGTAAAGTTATCTGGATATTTGTTGTTAATTGTGGCCTTATAAGAAGTTTATAAGTATCTTGTGTAAAATCGGCATTACCATATATTGTATTATATATTTTTATATAGATATATATATATATATATATAATATATATATATATATTATATATATATATATATATATAGATATATATTATATATATATACGTGTGTGTGTGTGTACATACATGGCTTTATTGTTTCAGAAAATACGTCGAAAGCCTTATTTAGGAGGCATTCCCTTGCCCTTTAGCGTGAATAAATCAGCCTTAATTATAACATCACCGCGATCTCTAACGATGATGAACTATCCATCAGTCATCTCAGAGTTATAACTGACGATGCAATCTATCATCTCCCCGAGAGAGAGAGAAAGGTCGGTTTGAAAAGAAACTCTGATAGATCCACTTAATTCTTTCCGCCTTGTCCTTTCATGTTTCAGAGATTTTCCTTTCCAGATGGCCCTTTGATGCGTCAAACGACTCCATGTCACTTCGTTGTATCGTAGAAACATTTAAAGTTTCCGTGGACTGAGACGAATGATATAATGTTGTCGGAATGGTGTATGAGAATTTTTTTGATAATTTATGTATGCAAAAAAAATTCCTAATTGTACAGTGCGTAATTAATGAAAACTAGATGCCACATATAAGTAGAGAGAAAGAGAGAGAGAGAGAGAGAGAGAGAGAGAGAGAGAGAGAGAGAGAGAGAGAGAGAGAAGCCTAAGCCAGACCTTCGTGTGAAGAAAAAAAAGAAATTTTTATATTTTTCCCTCATCATAGATGTTATTATATTCTGTATTAAGTTCTGGTCCAGATCATCGTGTCATGTATGAAAAAAAATTAAGGACTGCGCAAAAGAAGATGTTAGGTTGTCGGAATGGTGTATGAGAATTTTTTTGATAATTTATGTATGCAAAAAAAATTCCTAATTGTACAGTGCGTAATTAATGAAAACTAGATGCCACATATAAGTAGAGAGAAAGAGAGAGAGAGAGAGATGCCTAAGCAGACCTTCGTGTGAAGAAAAGAAATAACTTCGGCAATGAATTGATTATAAGTACCTAATAAACCATTCGCCTAATTATTTACGAGCGATAATTTAATGAAACGAAGATGAAAAAGAAGAGATTCACACACATTTCCACTCTGCATGACGATGGAAAAAGTGACCACTGGTGGGGTAATTAAACTGAAATATACGTATGTGTTATATGGAATGCCTTGGATATGAATTTGGGTTGACCCAAGAAGGGCCACCATGAGCCGCTTGAAAGCAACTGGTTACGGAAGCCCTTGACTTCTCTCAACTGGACCCTTTCTTCGCCCACAGACGAAATTTGAGTTTTCAACTTGACTTATTGTCTCCGGAGGTACCGTTCGTTTTTTCTTTCTTTCTTCCTTGCTTTTTTTTCTGTAGTAGAGCGTTTGTACCTCGTTTGAGTGATAGACCCTGGACGCTTCGTACTCTGAAATTACTGCGCATAACAGCCGTACCCAGAAATCAGAGCGTGTAAAGCGGTGCCCTGGTATCACTCACTTGCAAAGTGCCCTTCTTCCGTACACAGGTGATGTCGCAACATTTCGTTGTTTTCGCTACTGTCATCATCTGAGGCTTAATCGGGGGAAGTATGTTAAGTGACGGGGACGCGCACCTGCGCCTTGGGTGTGAGGCGTATACGCGCGAGGACCCTGTGCTCCTCCTGATGGGATCTTCCGCTCCAGACCTTCAGCTCGGCTTCATTCTTTCCTGCTGTTGCTCTCCTCTCACACTCGACAACCTTCCTTCCTATGGAGAGGCTGCTCTATAGTAGATTCACATCCACCGTGCATATGATGTCTAGGCCAGTCCCTAACGACGTTCCTGATTGGCTTTTGATAAGCCAATCACAGGGCTGGAAACTCTGAGTCTCTCTCTAGAGTTCACATAGGAAGGATGTATGTTCCACCTCTCCTGAAAGACGTATACCTCAGGAGAGGTGAAACATAGATCTTACCCATGTGAACTATCTCGAGAGAGACTGAGTGTCCAGCCCTGTCAATGGCTTATCAACAGCTAATCAGGAACGTCGTAAGGGACTGGCCTAGACATCAAATGCGCGGCTGATGTGAATCTACTATAGCGTTTCCTCGCCTGTTCTATTTTCTCGTCTTCCTCCGGCCTGGGCAAAGGAGAGACATTAGAATGACCGTATCATTCTCAGAAAAAACGCAAACAAGAAGGCGACCTTAGGTAAAATCAGATGTTCCAAATTTTTATTTCGAATGGCATTTCTTTCGTACCTTGCAATTATTCATTCCGTGATTTTGAATTTTAAAAATGACATTTTGGAGATGACTGGTTAATCTCGGTTAGTGTGACTGATATCGGTGTTTTACTCTTTCCACTTCCATTTGACATTCACTGGCCTTGCGTTGTTCTGAGGAATTGTAAGGCCAGCACCACCCCTCAGCTGGAGTCAGTCAGTTCTTGAGGTGAAACTTGAAGTTCAGTGTTTATTTCGAGGTTGGGGGAATTTAATATTAAACATCTGTAGCTCAGTGTTTGGGCATATAGAAAAAAGTCACGATGCATATGACAAAAATGCATATATATATATATATATATATATATATATATATATATATATATATATATATATATATAATAATATGCATTTTTGTCATATGCAAGTCTAACGTTTTTCTATATGCCCAAACACTGAGCTACAGATATATATATATATATATATATATATATATATATATATATATATATATATATATATAATATATATATATATATATATATATAATATATGTATTACTGGATCACGAAAATATGCAACGTGATGAATATGTAAATAAAGACAAATTCCACTGAGGAAAGAGAAACGATGGGGTTCTGCAAGGCCTTTCGACTTCTTGTCCTTTACTTAGCGGAACTCGAAAGGCCTTACAGAATTCCATAGTTTTTCTTTCCTTCGTGGAATATATGTTTATTTGCATATATATATATATATATATATACATACATACATTCATACATACATACATACGATACATACATACAATACATAAACATACATACTACATAAACATACATACATGCGGTAGTTAAAAGGTCATGTGTGTTGATGCTCACAAACAGCATAAAAAATGGGGCCATGAGTCGGAGGTTCTTTCTAAAATAACCTGTAAAGACCGAAAAGCTAATACTTTCTGGCACCAACTTCATTTAGGAAATATATATATATATATATATATATATATATATATATATATATATATATATAAGTATATATATATATATCATATATATATATATATATATATATATATATATATATATGAAAGCAAAGCATTCGGGCAACTTATAAACTAATTTCTGGTTTTACTATATTTCCGTCGCGCCAATTACTGAACAAATTTCACATTTTCAGCACTACGAGGTAAATAAGCGTTTGACTTGTTCCTTAAATGCGAACAAGGTAAATTGCCTCTTGTCTGTGAATTTGCATACAAATGTTGCACAGAAAACCTCGCAGTATTTGCCACTGCTACATATGCCAGAGAGAGAGAGAGAGACCTTACCTTACAGACCTTACATTTCGTTCGGGTTGCCCCAGGTCCCTCAGTGTGAGGCGCCTCTAATGTCTACCAGAGAGTTGCTAGTACATCTTCCGGTATATTTTGCATCTTCCAATCTTGGATGGTCTGGGATGCAGTTTAGATATTTGTCGAGCTTATTCTTAAACACATCTACGCTCACTCCTGATATATTCCTCAGATGAGCTGGCAACGCATTGAATAGACGCTGCATTATCGATGCTGGTGCGTAGTGGATTAATGTTCTTGTGTGCTTTCCTTATTTTTCCTGGTATAGTTTTTGGGGGACACTATTAATCTACCTCTGCTTGCTCTTTCTGATATTTTTAGTTCCATGATATTTTCTGTTTATTCCTTCTATCTGTTTCCATGCCTGAATTATCATGTAGCGTTCTCTTCTCCTTTCTAGACTATATAATTTTAAGTATTGTAGTCTTTCCCAGTAGTCTAGGTCCTTAACTTCTTCTATTCTAGCTGTAAAGGACCTTTGTACACTCTTTCTATTTGTTCAATATCCTTTTGATAGTGTGGGTCCATATCATATTGCAATATTCAAGTGGACTACGAACATATGTTTTATAAAGCGTAAATCATTTGTTGTTCAGCTTTTTTCTTGTTTTGAAGTGCCGTAACAACATTCCCATTTTTGCTTTACATTTTGCCAACAGAATGGCTATTTGATCATTGCATAACATGTTCCTATTCATCATCACACCAAGGTCTTTAACTGCTTCCTTATTTGTGATTGTCTCATTATTAGGTCCCCTATATGCATATAGCTTTCCTTCTCTGTCTCCATAATTTATTGATTCAAATTTATCAGAGTTAAATACCATCCTATTTACCTCTGCCCAATCAATATACTTTGTTAAGGTCTCTTTGTAGAGCGTTCCTATCTTCATCATCAAGTAATTTCTCTACTTATTCTTGTGTCATCAGCGAAACTACTCACTACCGAATCCTTAACATTACTGTCTATGTCTTCAATCATAATAACAAACAGTATTGCAGCTAGCACCGTACCTTGTGGCACACCGGATATTACCTTGGTTTCATCCGATTTCTCATCGTTTGCAATAACTATCTGTTTTCTGTTGTGTAAAAATTCTTTTAAACCATCTTCCTACTTTATCTACGATATTGTGTTCTAATTTTTCTTTGCTTTACTATATATGGTCTACTTTGTCAAAGCTTTTGCAAAGTCTAGATAAACACATCTGTTTCATTTCCGCTTTTCATATTTTGATATGTTTCTCACGGTGACTAAACAGTTTGGGTTTGTGTACTTTTTTCCGGGTACGAAACCGTGTTGTCCTATATTAAACAAATTATTTTTTATTAAATGTTTCATAATATTTTTCTTCATTACCCTTTCATACACTTTCATAATATGTGATGTTAGACTCACAGGCCTATAATTACTTGCCTCTAGTCTTGATCCACTTTTGAAAGTAGGGGTGATATATGCTAATTTGTGCTCATCATAAATCTTGCCTGTATCTACACTTTGTCTTAATAATATTGCAAGTGGCTTTGCGATAGAATGAACTACTTTCTTTAACAAAATAGCAGGGACTCCATCCGGCCCTGCAGCAGCTCCATTTTTAATTTTCATTAATTGCCTGCACAATATCAGCTTCATAATTTCTCATGTCAGCTAAATAATCACTATTTCGTTCCCTTACTTCTATATCATTATCTTCATTATCTATTCTAGGGCGTGGAATTCTCTCTTATTATCGTTCTGCCAGTATGTGCAAATTCCTTTTTTTTCATTCGTTAATTCTCCCTTCAATTCTCAGAGGGCTTATTTCTATTCTTCTTTTTATTCATCTTCTTCGCATATGGAGTATAATAGTTTTGGGGTTTTGCTTGATATTTAATAGGGTTTTTCTTCCAAGTTCCCGTTTTTCATTTTTCTTTTGGATTGTATATCTTTTTTTGTTTCTGCATTTCTATCTTACTTTTTAGTTCTATAGCTTTCCATGCATTTTTTTCTTTTGCAAGACCTTTTTTCCACTTTTCGATTTTCTGTGAACAAGATCCTTCTGTCTCTTGGTATGCATGAATGATGTTTACTTTTCTTCTTCGGTATATATTTTATCCACTATTTTCTCAAATATTTTATATAATATCTCCGTATTTTACCTTATGATGTTTCATCACTACGAAAATGTTATCCCAATCTTTGTTTAATTCTTCATTAATTTCTAACCATTTTATATTTTTACTGTAGAAGTTGTATTTTTTCCATATCCTTCCCACTTTTTCATTTCTGCTTATCTCTATTTTCACTTGCTTTGGAATGAACTGTTAATTCTATGAC
The DNA here is from genome assembly GCF_015104395.2 of Macrobrachium nipponense. Lineage (NCBI taxonomy): Eukaryota > Metazoa > Arthropoda > Malacostraca > Decapoda > Palaemonidae > Macrobrachium > Macrobrachium nipponense. The sequence continues at coordinate 21,978,901 of NC_087211.1, read as the reverse complement.
ATTATGATCTGAAATACTCGCATTATAAACTATTATTTCTTTAAACATAATTCATCTCGTTTCACAAAATACTAGGTCCTAAAGTTTTTCCTTTCTTGTTGGCAGGTGATTATTTGTTGAATGTTGTATTCTAGTAAGCATATCTAGTAGCTTTTCAAAATTGCCTCTTATCTTCTGCACTACTATTACTCTCTTTTTTATATGTATAAGTTACAACCACAGTCTCCTTTTCGTTTCTTTCCATTTTCTACGAAAGGAAAGTTGAAAGTCACCAGATAGGAGAATAGTCCAGTCCTTGTGATTTCTACATATATCATCCAATTTTTCAATTATTAAGTCAAACTCTTAGTATTAGGAGGTCTATATATTACTATGTTCATCAATTTTTCAGATTCAAATTCTACCGCTATTAGTTCACATTCTGAGTTACTATATTTCTATATTTTTTATTTTTCCTTTTTTTTGTTTTTTGTCTTTCCCATATATTGCGGTTCCCCCTTGATTCCTATTTTTTCTATCTGATCTATAAGTTTGGAAACCCTTTTATTTGATCATCATTCCCCAGTCTCTTGGGAATACCAGGTTTCACTTATATTCATTATATCTATTTTCTTTTCATTTTGGGTTAAGTTCTTCTAAGTACTCTATTTTCTTTTTTGAGTTACTCGTAACTAAACCCTGCGCATTCATCACTATGATGGTTTGCGTGTTTTTCTCCTTCATTTAATATTGGTAGTAATAAGGATTTTCCCATGTCTCTTTTCCTGTTCTGGTTATGTTTTGTTTTTCTTTTTTTGAATTTCCAGAAATTCTGACATAAAAATCCAACTTTTCCATAATATTTTGTGATCTTCCTTCTTCATAATTATTCATTTTGTGTCTGAATCTGCAATTTTCTCCGTTCTGCAATATCCTCTTGCATAATAAATACAGTTATTATCTCTTGAGTAGAATTTCGGAGCTGATGCTTTGAAATTTTTTGCTGACACCTCTGCATATCTCCTTGGTGGTTTGCTTTTCTCTTTTACCTGATATTCTTGATTTCTCTCTTTATTTGTTTCTTTCTTATTTTATTTTGGATTTTATTACTTGGTTGGTTATTTATTTGATTATGATTCATGGCTACAGGGTGCATATATTTGCATTTTTTGTCGAACTTAACATCCTTTTCCTTCTTTTAGGTTTTTACATATTTTTGGATGCAGATCTCTGCAATCATCCCCATAGCCATCTAAGTATGCACATTACCATATATTTCATAGTTTTGACATACCTTAGGATGTTTGTAGTAACATCTTTCTCCAAATCTGCAATTCCCTCTTTTCAAAAGGTTGCAGATTTTGTCTTTCTTGTCTATTTTTTCCTCTTTCCCGTCATTGTGTAGATCTGGGTAGAGCCTCTTCGGGATTTGCTTTTCTGTTGTCATATGGTAATTTATTTCTTCGTAGGTATGCTGCTTTATTGCCTCATGTAGTGTCAATGAGTATCTCTGCCATCCATAATTTTATACTTGTTCTTTGTTTTCCTATTTTTTTCTGTCATTCATTTTTGTTTACTTCTCTTCCGTTTCCTCTTCTTCTTTTTTTCTTCTTCTTCTTCCTCTTCTCTTCTTCTTCATCTCAAACTATTTGTACATTCAATCTTGATTTAATAACATTGTCTATCCATGATAGACATGTTGAACAAAAAATTCTTGTATCTTTCTCAAATCTTGCATTACCTCAGCACACTGTGGATGGGTCGGAATGTTGCATGCAGCACATTTTCTGATTAGGTTTTGTGGATTGACTATGCTATACCAAACCTTACACAGTTTGCATGCTTTTGGCATCTTTTTCCTAATGCATCAATTAGGATATTCACAAGATTCACCTTATCATTTTCTTTGTCGGAATATGTTGTTTATGTATATTTTCTTTATGAGTCTCTTGACCACTTGGATTTTATTTGGAACTTCTTCAATTATTTTCAAAGATGTTTTCATTAGATTTGTTCCAGTTTGAAGGATTAATATCCTTCTAATATATCTATGAATGCTTTTGTATCTTTTTTTTTGGTTAGGACTGTTGCTGATTTCATAGATGAGAAATGCCAGTTCACCCTTCCTACTACCTCATCGTATTGCGAATCTGCCAAGCAAGCTAAATTACGCCACCTTTTCCCGCAGTTGGAACTTACTGCATCTTGTTCTGATTCAGTATTACACTTGTTAAACTAACTTAGAAGACGCTTTATCCTACTATTTTCACTACTAATCTTATCACCGATAGTTCACGTACACTTCTAGATATTTCTCAAATTCTAGTCGTATGTTAAACTTGTGATATCTGTTGATTAATCTGACTTCACGCGGGTACGTCTCACCAAGCAAGATGGCTACTACGAGAGAGAGAGAGAGAGAGAGAGAGAGCGCTACGTACATGATTCAGCATTAATATAATATATGTAGACAGGCGTATTGGCAGCCGTATACCGGCCCCCTTGACGTGAGAATGGAAGAAAATTTATTCACTCGTATTTCTTAAGAAACACCGATAGGAAAACTGAAAATGCCGAACGGACAGTAACGCTAGATATATTATTATAGACAAAAAGGTGAAATTTTATCGGGAAAAAGAGAGATTTTTTTTTGAGGGTTGGGGAGAAGAGAGAGAGAGAGAGAGAGAGTTAGAGAAATACTCTTAGAGAGAGAGAGAGAGAGAGAGAGAGAGAGAGAGAGAGAGAGAGAGAGAGAGAGAGAACACAAATAGAGAATCCGTTACCTAAATGAGACCTCGATGAAAATGGAAGAAAGCTCTTTTGCAATGAGCGTCATCGGCGGAACTTGAAGCGGAAAACCTGGTGCACTTGAAGTGATAATTGCTTTCATGCTGATAACATAGAATTAGAGTCGAATTGGGGGTTGATGGCGTTCAGGCATCACGGCGAACTTGTTGCCTTTTATTAGGACACAGCGCTCGTGTCTGGAGATGTAAAGCACAGATCAAGAGATGAATGAAAAAGAGAGCGGCGAGATGTCAAGGGTAGATTTCAGGAGATAACTTCCATTGTCTCCTTTATGCAGATGACGTTGGCTCAGATGGTGTCCAGTCCTCACTGGCAAGATCTAGTACATTGCTGCAGCGTTATCGACTTCGCTTTGAGATCAATCGCCGTTGCAGCCAGACTCTTTCATCCGCCTTGATTTGTGCTTGTTGCGGTTGTAGGGTTGAGCTGGCAGGATAACAAGATCGTACATTATCGCCCATTGGAGAAAATAACTCCTGGCAAATTACGGCTGATTCTTAATTCCTAAATTAAGGACTTCAAGATTCTTAGAACTTAAATTCAGAAGTTCCTTAACAAAGTTAATTTTCTTGAAACTTCCATTCAATATTTGACCCCTAGGAAGTGCCCTAGTGTATTCATTGTTTATTTAGGGCAGGGGTTTTCAACCTGGGGTACGCCAAGGGTCTGGCAGGGGGTACGCGCTCCCCTTGAGTCTAGAATGAGTGTACACGCCTACCTGCGATGGGCTTTAGCAAAAACTGCTCTTCGGCCAACTAGGATAGTTAATGAAAAACAGTTTCAGCCATTTTATTAACTCCCGCTGTAGCTGATGTAATAATAATGTATTTTGTTTTTGCAGCTCAGTACCATAACCTTGAAATTTACTGCATAGCCAGAGGTAAATAATTATAAAAAAAATTTGCTATTTTTTTTATGGAATTCTTCATGTTTACAATATTGGTTATGTCTGGAGAGTTATGCACTTATTTCCCCTCTGTACAGTACTTGCAAATATAAACAATGGAATGTTTTTCTGAGTTGGCTTTATTTTCCAAGTTATACATAGTGAAGAGAGTACATATACTGACATTACAAATACCAGAAAGGGTACGGGGGGAGAAAAAGGCTGAAAACCCCTGATTTAGGGTTTTATACTTCAGTACTTTTTGTGTGCATATTCACACACATCTATTAGAACTACACATACGTTATAGATATATATGTATATATGTATATATATGATATATACACACATACATACATACAATATATATTATATATATATATATATATATAGATATATATATATGTGTGTGTGTGTGTGTGTGTGTGTGTGTGTGATGTGTGTGTGTGTGAGAGAGAGGAGACAAGAGAGGAGAGAGAGAGAGAATGACAGACAGACAGAAAGACAGATACAAAGAGAGGTATACGGAGTGAGAAAAAGGAAGATGGAGAAGCGCTGATTTGCTCGTCTTTGCTGTATACAAAATAAACTCATTTGCATTATATTACCGTCCTGGGAATTTGAATAGTGTAATACATAGTATGCATAAACGAGAGAAGAGTAATGTGTTCATTCAAGTATATTTACATTTTCAGAGTAATTTTGAATGTAAACTAATTGCCAGTCGTCTTTACATGAATAAGAAAATCTTGGCAGGCTCATTAGTATTCATTGAAATATAAGTCTGGATTGATACGTCCATAGTCTTCCAGGAAAGAATTTCAGTTATGGTAGAAATTGTTCAGAGTCGAATGTTTCCTGACTGGAAACACCATAATTTTTTTTTATTTAGTATAGATTAAAAGGGAACTTTAAAACTGAGAGAGGCAGATTGTTTTCTGTCTGGATTTCTTTTTCCTCATTGGTTCAGTAACGCTATCGTGCAACCAGGTTAAAAGACAACCATTTCAGGCTATGTAAAAACTAGCTGTATCTACTATGGCTGTTGGAGAGAGAGAGAGAGAGAGAGAGAGAGAGAGAGAGAGAGAGAGCTTAAAGGACCATTGACCACTGCGTTGAGGTTCCGGGAGCCACAGGTTGGCAATCGTATGCACAAACGGACCGGAAATTGGTCAGCAAGGTGACGTCGGTTCGCTCGAGGGTAGAGGGGCTACAGACGCCGAGGATATTGGGCCATGGGAATAACGTCTTCCAAGTAATCGGGCCGGATATAGCTGTCTCCGCACATCCTCTTTCTCCTCCTCCCCTCCTCCCCACCCTCACTCCTTTTCCTCCCCTCCCTCCCTCACTCCCTCACGTAAGAGTTAAATTCCGTAAAGGAAGCAAGGACATAGCAGAGAAGGTGCCCAATAGTTTACCTACACCTGCTTGAAACCTTTCCTAGACTACGGTCATCGACGCTCCAGACAGGACTGAATGCTGTTGATGGAACACCAGAGAGGAAAGTTCCTCTGAGTATTGATCGATTATCTCATTTGGCGTTGCAAACCCAGGCAGAGGATTCTTTTCCCATAAATAAAAGTTACCGGAATGCGGGCAAGTTGGCATAGGAAGGTTACGTTGTGTGTGTGAGGGCTTTTGTTATTGGGAAATAGGGAACATCGGAAGGAGTGCGGTCTCGTCTTGATTCTTTCGTGGCCGTATTTTACTCCCTTGTATCATTTGGTGTGTTAAGTAAACATTGCGTGTGCCAGTCGGTAGGATTAAGCCGGCCTTATGCTGGCACGGGCTCTTGCTCTTCAGCAGCCTTAAAACGCCTCGTTCGTTTTCAGTTAATTGGCAAATCTGTTTTACAGTTTTTTTATTTGTCACTAATTAGTTTCTCAAGTTGTTTTCATGTGATTAGAAAAACTTCTCTCTCTCTCTCTCTCTCTCTCTCTCTCTCTCTCTCTCTCTCTCTCTCTCTCTCTCTCTCTGTGTGTGGTGTGTGTGTGCGTGCAAAGCGTGACGGGCCTTCGGATTTAATTGCTTTGAAGAACTCGCCATTCATGAGTGCCAAACGGGAAGTTTACTGTTAAGATCTGGGCCATTGTTAAACTGTAAGCTAACATTTGGGAGGTGACCTTAAATGTTGTTAGTGCTTTCTTTCTTCTTTTTATTTGCTATGTCGCTGAACATATCGAAAACCGATAAGAAAATAGTGGCTGTTAATAAAACACACACACACCACAAAAGACACAAATAAATGTTTGAAATGCAGTGTATCCATAGATAATTATTTTTAAGTGTTAGAGCATCAGTCAAGAGCTTTAGCTGATGTGAGCCTAAAGTATGAATTGCTTCGTATGATTTCTTGTGTAACAGTTAATTAGATGAATTGATGTATATTTTTATATAAGAAATATACTCGTTCTTATGTTTCACTCTTCATTCCTTGTGGTTTGATTTGTATATTTAACGTAACGACCTGAACGGTAATTTGTTTACGACTGTGTGATGGTAAATATTTGCATATTTTTATGTATATTTATTCAAGCAGCGTATTTTTCTTCTGAAGACTTTTACTAATGAATTAGTGGGATTGTCGAGTCCCGTGGGTAATGGACGTCCACTCTGTTGCTACACCTCTGGAGCTTTAACCTGAAATCTGAAACTGTGTGTGGCAACGTTTCTCGCATCGAGTAATAAGAGACATTTTCACAAAAGCCGTCTTTATCGTTTCACGTCTGGATCTAATTAGAAAGCCTTCAACCGTTACTGCAGAATGAATTAATTCTTAAAAATGTTTCATAATGACAAAAAAATGGAGGCCGTGTTGTGGAAGTGAATGCAATGATATAGTGCTTTCTGGCATCTTGTTTTGCCTCAGATCACACCTATGAGAGTTTTCCTAGGACTGCATTGTGCAGATCGTCTTAGTTTTGAAGGTGGTCCGAGGTTCGATTCCCGGTTCGGCCAACGCGGAATCAGAGAAACTTATTTCTGGTGATGGAAGTTAATTTCTCGATATAGTGTGCTTCGGATCCCACAATAAGCTGTAGGTCCCGTTGCTAGGTGACCAATTGGTCCCTAGCCGCGTAAAAATATCTAATCCTTCGGGCCAGCCCTAGGAGAGCTGTTAATCAGCTCAGTGGTCTGGTTAAACTAAGATCTACTTTTTTTTGAGAATGCTTATGGGAGAGAGGCTGTTTCTGTTGCCTTTTGGTTACTATGTTTATCGTTGGTATCGTACTATATAGTACTAAAATGTCATTCAGAAGTCCTAATAAGATAATGAATTGCAAAACTATAATTTGCCTTTTTATATTATTATTATTATTATTATTGGGGAAACAAATCCACAGTTATGTAAATGTACATATATTTAAGTTTAAAACAGAAAAGATAGCTTTCGGGAATCTGTACGGTTCCCCTTATCAAGAGATTGATAAGGGGAACCGTACAGATTCCCGAAAGCTATCTTTTCTGTTTTAAACTTAAATATATGTACATTTACATAACTGTGGATTTGTTTCTCCATTTGAAGACTCGTGCTACTATGAGGAATTTTTAATTATTATTATTATTATTAGTAGTAGTAGTAGTAGTAGTATTGTTGTTGTTGTTGTTGCTGTTGTTTTTCCTGTGATTGGCATGAACTTTGACCGTAATTATGAGTGATAATATTGTTGCTTGGTATCGTTGTTGGTGGCGATGGCTCATAATAGTAGTCCTTGAAGTTATTTAGAACAGTTATGAGCACTCATACGAAGTTGGCGTCAGACTACTACAGTTTTTGCAAAAAATAAAACTCGACAAAAATTGTGATGTTAATTTGAGAAATTTATGAACAGTTGTTGTCATGAAGTTTCCGTGAGTTTTGAACTGTAAAAAACAGTTGCTTGCCCTTGGTTAGTTTTGTTGTGTGCGGTGGTTTCCGCTGAATAATTTGCAAACATTCTAATGAAAATTACCTAACCATTCTGGTGAAAAGTATGTGAACATTTTAATGAAAAACATGAGACCAGTCCTTTAAAAGTATCTTTCGAATATATGTAGTAAACATTCTGATATCAAAGAAGTCGTTTTTTGAGTCTTAAAAAAGATATCACCTTTGTTGTTATACTCGTACGTATTTGCCACGTAATGAATTGAAATCTAGCCTGAGTTTATCATTTTACCGGATTTCAGAACAAATAAGTAAATAAATAGATCACGCTAAGAAATTACCCTCATCAGAGATCACGCATTGCAGCCATTTTGCTTATTACACTTGTTGCAGAGAGAGAGAGAGAGAGATTCTTGAAAGCACTTTCCCCCTTAAGTTTTATGGCTGAGAACAGTCTTGTTCCTTGACCTTCTCCCGTCACAGCGTGATTTTAGTTGGAGTGCTCAAAATTTGTATTTGTACTCTGCCGCAGTTGTAACTTAGTTGTTGGTGTGCTGTGGAGTTTGTTTATTATTATTATTATTATTTACCTCCTCTTATCAAGAGCGTAAAAATGAATAATCAAACCCACAAATATTTTTGTCTGTATAAAAAAAGTTTTTCGAGAGCTTTTGAGTTTGCTTGGCTCTTTTTCCATGAAAAGAATCGGGAAAGCGATCTCTTAATTCTTTTGGTCAGCTTTCGACAACAGATTTATAATTTATGTCATATTATTGAAAGTAAGCAATACATTCATGTTACAAGATTAGGATGTCTCAAAGACTTGTGTTAGTCCATCCGAGGAGACATCGTGCGTTCACTTATCTGTAGGAGCAGGTTTTACTGTGCGTTCACAGTGTCCTAATGATTTTGTCTAGCTTTCTTTTAAACTCTTCCACACTGTTACTGTTTACAACTTCTGGTGGCAGTTTATTCCACGTCTCGCATATCTTGAATGTAAAGAAGTTTCCACAATGGGATGTGTTGTATCTCTTCAGTTCTAGTTTCCCTCCATTATTTCTTGTCTGGTTTTCGTTTTATGTAAATAGGTTACTGTCTACTTTAGTTATGCCTTTCAGTATTTTAAATGTTTCTTTAGTTGTCCTCGCAATCGTCGTGTTTCTAAGCCATACATGTTCAGGCTCTCTAGTCGTCTTCGGTAACCTATTTGCCTGATGAAGTAGCTTTGTGGCTCTTGCTTGTACTCCTTCTAATCTATTTATGTCTTTTCTTAGTGTTGGTGACCAAAACTGTACTGCATATTCAAGATGGGGTCTAACACTTGATATGTAGAGCTGCAGCACCGTTTCCTTGTTTCTGTAAGTGAACTGCCTTTTTATGCTGCTTTTATGCACTGTTTTGTGGATTTTAAATCCTTGCTAATAATGACTCCAAGGTCGTCCTCTTGTTCTACGCTGGTTTAGTCGTGCCATTTGTCAGTACTGAAAGGATTGCGAGTCCTGGCTTAATCCTCTGGACTCTCTCTGTCCAACCAACAGAGGCCGTTCATGAGCACCAAAACGCATACTTGAGAAGCAAATTGTTACGGAGCAAAATACCCAAATCTATGTAGATAGTCGAGTTTTCTTTCCAGTGTATAATGCTGTATGAAACTTTCAGCCACGGCCCGGTGGTAGCCTGTGTTGGTACCTATATCGCTACCGGACGCTTGACTATGGCTAACTTTATCCTTAAAATAAAAACTGTTGAGGCTAGAGGATTGCAATTTATTATGTAGGAAGATAGGAGGGAATATGCAGCCCTCTAGCCTCAGTAGTTTTTAAGATCTGAGGGCGGAGAGAAAAAGTGTTGACGGACAGACAAATAACCACCTCAATAGTTTTCTTTTAGAGAAATCTACAACAGAACAACCAGTAGTGCTACATTATCGTTATCATCTTCGGTATTGTTATAGTTGTTAGTATTGCTCTCGTCGTTGAGGTCTTTTGAATGATGAAAACTCCTGAGACAAACATAACTACTCCTCGTTCATATCCCATATTATCTTGTCGTCCTTTGAGTTGCTCGTCTGACTTGCTAATGAAGAAGAGTTGTCTGGTGTGAGTGGAAGTGTGAAAGAAAAGGGATTTGTATTTCTCCCTCCTCTGTCTTCATTTGTTGGGGTTTATGATGTGTATCACGTCCGTACATGCTCGCATGCACACACACACATATATATATACATAGTATATATGCATGTATGTATTATATATATATATATATATATATATATTATATATATATAATAAATAGATGGTACTTATCATGATTTATAACATTTTTATATATTAACGCGATCCTCAATCTTAAAAAAATAGTCGAAAAATCAGGACTCCCTAGTTTAAAGAATTTTGAATGACATTTAAAATGTTTTCCACTTTTATTTAGAATAACAGTACCTTTGCCTTTGTCTGGTAATACGCAGAGCCTTGTTATTTGCCCGTTTCTTAAAAATGTTCAAATCTTTCTTACTAAAGAATGGTGTCCATTGCGTTGTTAACGAGTTTAAAGTCGTGTGGGCTGATACCTTCATTTGTGTACGAAGGCTCATTACATCGGTGTTGAATTGGTGGATTTTTAATCTAGAGAAAAGCAATTCTAACGCGTCATAAAACTAGTTATGTATGGGTTTATAGCAGGGTAGGCAAGAATCAAATATGTGTGTATATATATATATATATATATATATATATATATATATATATAATATATTATACATATATGTATATATACACATATGTATTTATATAGTTATTATATACTGTGTGCGCTCGTAAACTCACTCCTTCAGATCATACACTATGCACTGAAACTCTCACTGATTGCCTCGAATGTATTCAACTTTATATGCTGTATGCACACTTACTCGTACGTTGCTACGTATGAAGCAGTACATAAGAATGCTACTGCCCATTTCCACCCCATATAGATGCTGCGATGTTGATATGTCTCTTGCAAAAGCATCATTCTCATCATTGCCAACTCTTATTTATTTTAAGCGAGAATATAATACTGGCGCTGCGAGGCCCATGACTGTCAATCATGCGTAAGTCATTTGCATGCGGGATTACCTTTAATTTCTGGGTCATAGGTTTTTTTAAGCCTTGAAAAGTGGGGTTTATCCCTCTGGTCGCGGGCAGGACGCCAGCCGCCACGAAGCTCTTACCTGCAAATTGCTTCATTGTCTTGGGCAGTTTTTTTTTTTGTAAGTTACGGCTTCCCTCTCTAATTCTGATTATTTTGTTTGCTGTCCTTTGGCACTATATTTATTTCAAGTGATATTATGGAGCTGTATTTAAATATGTATACATATATATATATAGTATATATATATATATATATATATATATATATATATATATATATATATATATATCTTGCAATTCCACAGTGGTCCCATGGGTAAAGTATATGAGATCCTCACGTGAAAATGAGTAACCCTGAAGATGACTTTGGAATAAAAGTTGAAAGTGTTGGTTCCTCCTATATATATATATATATATATATATAATATATATATATATATATATATATATATATATATATATATATAAAGCATTCTCCATATTCTCTCTTGATAATCATCACGCTCACTCCTTCTACCTCTGATATGATTGTGGATCGTCATAAGGTAGGGAAGACAGCTTGTGAAGATCGACACTTTCCAGATATTTGTGACTTGCTGTGGGACGGAGTTCGTCCTGTCTTGTTCGTGTAAGGAATCATTTTCTTACAACAAAATACATCATGGTTAATAAATGATCTGGGTTAAAATTTTAGCAGATAAGTAATGGATGGGATTCTTGCACTTCTTTTTGCGGCTTTTTTGTCTCTTTTGGCAGTAATACTTTGAAACGCCTCGTAAATATTGAGTCATGTGTTCATTTTCTAATTGTTTATTTGTTTTTGAGTTTCTCTTCTGTTTTATATTTTGACCTTCAGTGCTGTGGGAGTGTTTTGCATTTAAATACCGTTTAAGGCCTTTTAACATGTTACTGGTTGTTCATGTGCAGTATTCACGATAATAATATCGTGGCATGCAACACATATTTTCAAAAACCTTTTACTTGCGCGGTGCGATCTTACCGCAGACCACTGACTGACATTTTTTTCCTCTCTGTTAGCGAACTTGATGGTTACACTTGACACTAATTACATGAACCATTAGATACAAGTGATAATGCATTACTTATTTCGTGTTTTTCTCGCTACTTGGGGGAATTTTGCATGAAAGTCGAGGACCTGTTCTTTGGCATCTTTGCAAGATATCAAGTAATGATATGTTAATTTTGTTTTTGATTTTCGTTGTGTTTTTGGAGCTATTAATTTAAAGAAGTATGCTAAGGTTGAAGATACATGAAGCAGTTGATTCCTTAGAGCAAATTTAATTAAGCGCTACACAGGCTCTTGAGTAGTCTAGTCTGTGGGTTTTTGTTCCGTCATTATTTATTTCATTTGGTGTCTCAGCCTGAAACAATTTTAGCTGTTCAAATATTAATAATAATGATAATATTTTTTATTATCATTTTTATCATGAAGCATAGAGAACGAACCAGACCGACTTGAAAACGTCGCCCGCACAACTTAAAACAGCATTTGTGTCTTATTTTGTTTTTCTGTCTTTATATTTTTTGTTGCTTTATGATAGCCCTCGAGCGCTCCCCCCATTATCAAATGATGTCGGCGTCGGCCGAAATCGGTAATTAAAAATCTCGTTCTGATTTATCTCGACCTAATGATCGTGCAGGTGGTCTGTCTTTAACAAGGTGAGTGGAACTTCCCTCCGGATAAATGGCGCGCATTACAGGTACAAGATGCGCGGTGAACATTGCGCTCTGTGTTGCTCATTTTATGCCCAAGAGATTACTAATTATACCGAATTTCTGGTCATATGATACAACAGTTGGCTGCGAGGTGGCTGAAGATTCATGTTTATTTTTTTTCAATGAAGAAGTTTTCATTGACCATAATTGTTTATTCTGGCTCCTCTTTTTTTTTATTTATTTACGGGAGGTTTGAACAGTGCAAAATGTATAGATTGTAGGATTTATGATTTCCAGGGTTTCTTTTAGATCTTTTTATTTCTTTAGATATATTTAGTGACTTATTTTGGCATAGTTCTGGTTTCTCTTTTTCATAATTATTATATATATATATATATATATATATATATATATATCTTATATATATTATATATATATTTATATACATATGTACGTGTGTGTATTCTTATAAATATATATATATAAATCATATACCAAATATGTATACGTGTGTGTATTTAAACTATATATATATATAAATCATATATATATATATGTATATGTGTGTGTGTGTGTGTATACATAAGAAGTATTTATTTAGTTACTTATTGACTATTTCGTTTAATTATTGACTTATTTGTTTTTCTAGTTCTTTTACTAAAGCACTTGAATGTTATGTATTGTGCATCTCCTAATGAAGCCGATTTTCATTTGCTCTGATTTACTGGTGGATGAGTGGCCCTTCAAGGCTTCATTCGAGATAACTTCCTTCGCTTAATGAAACTTGCCAGAGGTTCGAGTCCTGGAACGAAAGCATTTACCGCTTCACCTGTTATGAAGAAATTATGGTCCGGTCCCTGAATGCTCTTGACTGACGTCTGGTTTAACAACAATCAGCGAAGAAATTCCCTTTGCGATTGTTATCAATAAATTGCTCAATTTCCAGTGCGTGCTTTTCATTTTGCATTAACGTATGCTAATTTTCACCGAAATTGCATCGTCATTTAAAGCTCTTTTACTGGCGTTATCAAATAATCTGGATTTCCACTTACGAAACGTAAGGACACACACACGCACACACACACACACACATATATATATATATAATATATATATATATATATATATATATATATATATATATATACTATATATATATAGTATATATATATATATATATATATATATATATATATATATATATTTATATGTATATTTATGTTCGTGTCTAAATGTTTGCATTAACATGTCCACCTTCAGGCTGTTATCGCTTATAACATATTGTTGCAAGTATTAATGCAAATGTGATGGACTGGTAAATATGGATGATTACGAAATCACCTTCATCTCAGTATATATATACAGGAATATATAATTAACGACGGTCATAAAATATAGTTCGGCCCTGGATCCTATGCGGATACTACATGACGAGGCGTACAATTGAAAATATGGCGTAACAGATTCTCTTACAAGTCAAGGTCATGTTAATAGTAACAGGTGTGATAATAAAAAAAAATGATAGTAATATTACCTTATTCTAATGATACTGCAAAAGTAAGTTGTAGGACAGAAGAATAGCATCAGGCTCATACGAATGAAAACGGTTTTAAACCTACCTTTCATGACACCTGAGTTGTCAAAATTCGAAGATAATTGTGTGAGAGAAAGCTGTATAATACCAAAATGAAAATATTATCCAAAATATATATTTGATCGACGAACTCAAACTACAGTGCTATAATAGCAACGATTAGCCTTACTCAAGTTCCGAAAGTTTTTCAGCCTCATTGGTAACGCTGTCTTCGGAGATTGGTGTTTCTGCTGGATGCTTGTGAGAAGCTGTTCATCTCCTCGGAAATGGTGCTGTGTAGAACCAGGAGACTAAAGTATTTTAGGTTATGAAATGTCTTGAGGTGTTGCTGAATGAAGTTTGACTCTAGCACAACTGTAGGTACTTTGAGATCAAAGGATATCAGGTGGACCCCCATCCACAATTCGTTTCTATAGATACCGAAGGCATCGGCAATAACCGACCAGCTTTGGAGGGTCTCGTCCAAGCGATCGTTATGGTAACAAAAGTACATAGTTTACTCATTTAGTCTATTTTAAGCATATACTTTGACATTCCATTTAGAAATATGGAATGTGTTTAGACACTGGACATCCCGACAGAAATGATTAATATGCAGATACAGTAACAAATAATAATATGCAGGAACAGCAAAAACCAATAAAACAGTAACAAGTTCCAGTATACAACGGAATACTTATCTTAGAGGCTTTTTAAGAGTTGTGTATTTAGGAGGGAGCGAGCGCAATCGGTATATATATATTTTTTTTGTTCTTTTACATTAAACTAAACATTGCATCTGTAGATATATCCTTGAAGGCAAATTTAAAATGGTTTCATTCAGAATACAATGGTTATTGGTGGCCGGTCCTTCAGTTGGGATACATAAATGTTATATCTACTGTACTATTCTTATTTGGTTATAGGTCTTGTCGTCACATACGACGAATTCCAACAGATTTTAGAAAATAACCTAAGATGTAATAGGGATGAAATTCCGCCGACTTTTACACAATAAGGCTTCCAAGAGCATGCTCCTAGTTTTAGACATTTATGTGAGATTTGTCAGAGAAAGTGACGCCATTTGCGTAGAATGATTGATGACAGACACATCTGTAAAGGAAACTCGCTTCATATATCGGGTGACCTCAAGTCTGCACATCTATTGGAGGCGGACATTGTTTATCCAAATGAATTTATCCTGACAGCAATGAAAGTCTCGTGGAATATTTATTGGCCGAGGCTGAATGAAGTGAAGTGATTCAGCAGATCATTATTTTAGGCTTCAGATGCTGATGCAGATTCGTCAGCTGTTCCAAACTAAATTTGGTCGCTTTGATCGTAGATAGGGACAATATCGCGGCTCCTAACATTTTAGTTTATTGAAATAAAATGCAAAAAAGAGCGGATCAGTTCATTTCATTTGAATTTGAATTAAAGGGACATTTTGAGAGATGTGAAAATTGGTCCGCTGGTATAGTTCTTGGTGTCGTGGAATGCCAATCAGATGTCGCAGGTTCGCGTCGTCTCCCCCAGGGTGATGAAAAATCATTAGCTGTGTATAATGATCAGTTACTGCTGCAGTGTGGGGTCTTTGGTGGGAGGATGAAACCAACATTCTTTGGAAGCTTGATTTTCAAATCAATGGCCTCTTTGGTGTGCTTCTCCCGTGTGAATCGGTTTCATCTGCTGAAATAATGGTAATCTATGATGGTAACATCCGAGAGGTTCTGATCTTGTTTGTTCTCCGCTAGGTGACAGTAGGGGAGGCATGACTCAGCCACCCACCACCTACGGAGTTGGTAGGGAATGGGAGGGTAGGGGAGATAGCCACCCTCCCCCTGCAAACCTGTTTGTGATATACTCAACATTAACCTCAGTACACCCTCATGTGGTGCACTGTAGGCATTACTTAAGGATCTTTGCAGCGTGCCTTCGGCCCTTAGCTGCAACCCCTTTCGTTCCTTTTACTGTGCCTCCTTCCATATTCTTTTTCTTCCATCTGACTTTCCACCCTCTCCTAATAATGGACACCTTTGGCTGTCAACTTCCGTTCCAGCGCTGAAGGACCTCATAGGTCCCAGTGCTGGGCGTTTAGCCTAAATCTTATATTCATTCAATCCAATCGACTTGTACTTGCGCAACTGGATTTAAAAAAAACTGAGGTGAGCGTGGAAGTCTTGACCAGCTTACGTAGCATTGAACTTTTTCAGATACAATGATAACTTATACCATTTCTCTCTCTCTCTCTCTCTCTCTCTCTCTCAATTCGAGAAGGGAATGAGTAATCACTCGCCTAATTTGGAAGATGCAGTGTAAGACTCACTTCCGATGTGCTTATTTATTGCCTTGCTTCACATTCCTACCTGACTCACTCCTTGATCAATCCTTGCCGCCTCTCTCTCTCTCTCTCTCTCTCTCTCTCTCTCTCTCTCTCTCTCTCTCTCTCTCTCTCTCTCTTCCAGCATCAGCATTGTCTAACTCAGCAGGAGCCTTGGTAATATCCTCCTTCCCTTTCTGCTGGTACATAGGTTATAGCCAGAGAAGTAATCACTGGCGTCATGTTAGCTCCTCTTTCTCTGCCAAAACGGAGCAAAAAACTTACCCTGTAAGAGAGAGAGAGAGAGAGAGAGAGAGAGAGAGAGAGAGAGAGAGAGAGACATTAGGAGGCATGAGATGAAAGATTGTAAGACTCGACGCCATCGCCGGCATCAATCCATGGTTGTAAACATAGTCCGCGCTTTTATCGATAGTGTCTGCTGATGCCTCGTGAGTAATCAATCAGCCTAAATGAGCTCTCGGTCCGGAGATTTGATGGAAGACGCTCTACTACTCGAAGGTATCTTTATGTGGCGGCTGTTTGTTTACAGCTGCTGTTTGCGTGTGTGGGTTTTTTGTTTTAATATTTGCGTTCATCCATGTCTACTATTTTTAGGACTCAGCAACAAGAACTCGCTTAAATATGTAAGTTTCTTCAAATACGCATAAGTATATGAAGGAACTGACCTACATGTAATTGTGACCAGTGGATTTCTCAGTGATTTCTGTTACTGTTTGTGTAGGTACTGCTTTTTATAACTGTTAATGTAGTTTTTTCAGCTTTTGTTCTCATGGTAATATATTTTGTATTCTTAGGTGGTATCTGGATGCTGTATTTGTTTTCGGTCATTTACTGAAATTACATTTTTTTGCTGAGAAGTATATTATTGTTGTTGCTGCTATTCAGTAAATAGTCATTTTATTCGCCGACTTAGTACAGGTGTTTTAGAAGTGGACCAATGATTATTTTAAGATATACCCAGTGTTCTAGAAGCGAGAGAAAATTGAGAAATTCTTTGAACGTGTATTATAATAATTAATTTTGTGGTTCAAAATTGAGGAACAGGTGTTAACCTTCAAGTCGTTCAGAACCCCGAGTGTAAACACTCCTTTTTCAGCACCTCGAGTAAAATTTACACGGTATAAATAGCCTTTCGAATAGGTCTCCAAAAACTGGCCCCACCAGGTTGGTCTTGGTGCAGCTCATTATGCAAGTGCAGAAAAAGCGAGCAACTTGCACTGAAGCCGTTCCTTAGATCGAAGCGGCCCTTGTCCAGGTCGTGACAGGATAGAAGTTAACAACGGCCCTTGTAACAGCACCTGACGAGGCAGTTAACGTCCACAAAGGAACCGTGTGAGCATTCGACGAAGTGTGGTAAAAAGTGGTCATCCTGACTGACCCGAGGTCTATAGACCTTGTCCTGACCTGTGTGTCCAATGGCTATAAACTGCCCAGCCGCCTCGTACCTATCGACGTCATCACCTTGGCTGCGAACCGTACAATGTTTCTCCAACTTTTGGCTCGAGTCACAGACCTAATTTTAGTGATGGTCCGTCGCAGTTACGTGAATTAAGTATATTTAGCTTTTATTTAATGGAGTTAGAGCTTATCCCGGAGGGGATAATGTGACACCAGTTTTAATGGAATGAGACTTAAACTCCAAGTATAGATTATAATGTCACGCAGATGAATGAATGATTCATGTCTAGCCATTATTTTGGAAAAGGGAAGTAAGAGTTATAATATACTAAATCTGTTATGATAAAAGCCTTGAGCCTGGACACCAACCAGATATTGGCCAGTCTCAAGAAAAGGGCCTTTATCATCCTCGAGTGGAGAAGGTCCCAACCTTGCACGTTGCATTTGAAAGAGCAGCTCTTCCGTATCCCCAAACACAAACAACGTTTTAATTACTGAGATAAACACCGCTGACATAACCCCGCCTATTTTTTTGACCCTTTTTTTATTTGTGTAAACATCGTTGACGTAGGAGACATTTATAAACACCCAGAGGTCTTACGAGAGAGAGAAGAAAGGTGGCGTGGTCCGAAATGTCTTCAGGAGAAATGCTTTTTCGTTTGTGGAGAGATTGGGTGGTTGGGGGTGGTGGGGAGAGGAGCATCTGGGGTCACGAGAGATAGAAGGTGGAATTTGAAATCGCCGTTGGAACTGTCACTTCGGTGAATGAAAGATGTAATCATCTCTTGGTGAAAGGTATAATTCACATTTGCAAGGTGATTCTCTCTCTCTCTCTCTCTCTCTCTCTCTCTCTCTCTCTCTCTCTCTCTCTCTCTCTCTCATGAACGTTCTCTTATTCCTAGTTGACGTGTGAGACCTTTTCGTTATTTTCATTATTATCGTCATTTTTTCAAGGGGAAATCAAACGCTCTTCGCAGGCAGATGAAAGAGTGAACACCTTTTATACATGAATGTTAATGTGACTTTACTTCAGTTTTTATCTGTGGTATTATGCAGGACTCCTGTGCGGTTTTTATTCTGTTGCTTTGTACTTGACCTTATATAAGGGAATCTTTAAGACGTCTGTCTGGCTTTCCAAATTCTCGTAGATTTTGTTTGAAGTAAGAAATCTCATCGATCTCTAGAGTGCGCAAATTTGTCTAAGTTTGACATGTGGCCAAAAATGATGTGACGCCTCATGTATTGCAGAATGAACAAGAGATCATCAAATGATCTGGGAGGCAGGGGCAGAATGGAACCATGGCTCTCGTTGGCCGTGGCTGCTGCCATCAGAGGCCACCAATTGACCTTCAGTTCCTAGCAGAAAAAAGAAGAAGCGAATAGTATTCGTGTAGTTATTAAGATGTTCTTGCATAATTTTCGCCGCCTCGGCTGACTATATTACGTCGTGGAGATGCTAATCCTAAAAGGTGGACGTCTGAGAATTTGACTTCAGGCGAAGGTCGGCTTATAAAGTTGTCGATTTTGAATATTCATTGAGTTTTAGAAAGTTCTGATGGTTCTTCCAGCGGCATCTGTAGGATCTTTGCATTGTGGTTACGTGAGGCTTGATTTGCTGCTAGTCGTTTAAAGATGTGTAGGATTCGGTATTTTTGTAGATGCTCTGTTGTTGAAATGTTTATGGGAGAAAGGGAACGCGAAGAATAAACAGTTGAATATACTATTTCCCCCATGAAGGGACTCGTTCCGAGTAGCTCCATCCCGTGGCTGGAGTCCACCGCAGCTGTTTAACTACTAGGTACTTATATAGTTCCTCTTTGTACGAGTGGTTTTCGCGCTCGGCTACCAATCGGTGGTCCGAAGTTCGATTCTCGACTCGAGCAACGGGGAATCAGAGGGTTTTATTTCTGATGATAGAAATTCATTTCTCGATATAATGTGGTTCGGATCCCACAATAAAGGGTAGATCCCGTTGCTAGGTGACCAATTGGTTCCTAGCCACGTAAAAATATCTCATCGCTCGGGCCAGTCCTAGGAGAGCTGTTAATCAGCTCAGTGGTCTGGTAAAACGAAAATATACTTGACTTTAACTCATCAGCTGCCTGTTAACAAAGGCGCACTGGGTTGTAACGAAAGTGCCTGAATTGTTGCAACCGAACTCTTTAGCCTGCGATGTCATTGTCGAAAGCTGTCTTTGATTTTTTTCTTTTTCATTCTTCCTTTGTTTGGATGAATGAGATAAACTTTACAATCATTTATCAGCACTGTACAGTGAATATCAGCGTGGTAGAACTAAATGACAGTTGTGAAGCTTTGGATATTATTCAAGGTAATTTCATATGACGTCTGATTTCACGTAAATCTTCTTTAGGCAATCGGTAAAAAGGATCTGTTAGTTTTTATCTAAAATGAAATGCAGGCTTCAACATGTTCATCGCATTAAAAAACAATTAAAAGCTGTAGGTGGGAGGCTTTAGTATTTTTCGTTTTGAATACATATCAATCGTTGGTCCCTATACGCGACTAACCTGGCCACTGAGGGGATAAGTCTGATGCAGTCAGTCTTCAAGGCTTTGAAAATTGAAAACTTGAAAACTTGCTTTACTTCAGTAAAAGTCGGCATTTGCGGAAACAGAAGTGTTTTTTGGGATAATGATTTTTAAGAATAATGCTTTTGACGCGATAAAGTGAGTACTAAAAGTGATTCAAGGTGTAACCTTTTCAAGTACTGATGATTCGAAACAGAAGCCTACTCCACCAAACATTATGCGGAATGAGGAGGGTATTTCGAGTGCTAAAGTCACCTTTAAAATCACGGCTGCGCCTGGCCTCACAATTTATGGGTTGGGATGTGACGCGGGGCTGATATGACGCGGTTTTACTTTTAAGAGATTGATAACGGGAACTCTCTTTTCTCTCTCTCTCTCTCTCTCTCTCTCTCTCTCCGGCACGTCTTGTAGAAGAGTTTTGTTGCATGTATGAAAGAAGCGATGTTATAATATGCTAGATAGAAGAGAATGCCATAGAAGATTCTGCAAAACATTTTACTAAAGCGATTTTCAGGCAAAACTTTGATCATTGTTTTTTATCGCTGGCTTTTCATAACAATCCTAGTGGTCACTTTCATCAACCTTGTGTCTGAATGCTACACTAATCATCTTGTGCACTTACCTATTGCATCGTATTTATGTATGGCCAAAAGCTGAAATAAATCCTAATGACTTATTATTGTTATTATTATTATTATTGTTATTATTATTAGGACTTCTCTGAAGGTAGTAGCGTGGAAAACTAGAGCTGCTTCCACGGCAGTTAAATTGTATAAGAGTCTTATCCATCTTACAATCTTCTTTTCATCAGGACAGACCTCGTCACCAACCCGTGACGAATCAAAATGCAACCTACTAACCGACCCACCAATTGTAAACACCCCGCCTACTGTCAATGCCTGTACAGCGGCATGTATCCCAATTCTATGGAAATAAACCTAAGACAACAGAAACCTTTACATGTCCTTAATAGACTTGATATACCAGCTGCATG
>NC_087211.1:21942703-21952703 GCF_015104395.2 Macrobrachium nipponense | reverse complement strand
AATCATTTCCTTTCGTATCTTCAAAGGGTCATTGATTCATTGCAATGCTGAAAGAAGTTTGCTCTGCCTGTGTGCGGAGTTTGTGTGAGGAGTTTGCGTGCGGAGTTTGTGTGCGTTCACTGAGGGACATGACCACATCTTTGATAAGACAGCTTCCTTCTCGTAATTTTAATTCAGACTTTGAAATTAGACGAATTGCAGTACAATGAATGACCTAAACTTGAAAATGTGATCGATGTTTATTCAGTGTCTGTCTTAGACTTGTAAATATAGCCAATATCTATTCAGTTTCTGATAAAATTATAGGAACGTTTGTTTAACATTCGTAGACTTTGACGCGTGACCAAACTGAGGTCAGTTTCAGACATATACTTGTATATGGAAATCGTTTGAAATCTGTAACAAACCTAGTCATTTAAGAAATGTTAACTGCAATACCAGGCTTAGACCTTGAATATTGAATAGTTTTTTATCAGTATCTATATTAGACTGTAAAAATCCATAAATGAGGTCCTGACCCAGACAGAAAAACGTGACTGACCTAGACTTCAGGTAGTGATTAACCAAGACGAACATTTTCTGGGACGTAACGTCTTTCCGGTTGGGTTATGACATTACTCTAGTCTAGATTATGATTTGGCTTTCCCTTTAAGAACAGTGATTATCAGGAATGGCTGTAATTCAAGTCTTGTATCTCTGTACTTCTCTTTTAGCCTACCTTGTCTTTGTGGTATATGAATTGATATGCTCGTTTTTTGGCGAAAGCTAAAGAGAAATTTTTTTTAGTCTAATTTTGTTGGTCATAATTGCTTCCTTAACTAAAACGGTATTTGCATCTTTTTGCAATAAAATGTTGCAGTCAGTAGTCTTGAAGGCGCCGGAAGCCAGTTATAAGATGTAATTTAACCAAATTTTCATTCACTCTGTAAAGAAAATTGACTGAAAATCGTTATGCCATAACCTTAAGCTCAATCTAGGTCTCTATAATGTTCTAGAGCTTATATGATGCCAAGGTCACGGCTGCCACAAGCATTTCCAGGGAATAACGGAGCCCTTCCAGACGTCAAAATTATTAGGTTCGCGAGGCAAGTACACGTCAAGTCAGCGCTTGAGGTATTTTTTTCTTGTCATTGGTTTTAATTGAAGCTCTTTTCCACTTCTTGGCGTTGATTTTGCTTTATGGGTTTTCCAAGTTCTCATTTTCCGTTCCGTCCGTCATCCTGTGTGACTTTATGAAGTGCATGTTTTAAAACAGATAATGTTATGAAAATATGTATGCTCGTGGTGTTATCAAGCGTTATTTCACATTCCGTGCATTCCTTTCCACTTTTTCCTTAGTTTTTAGGTTCTCTCTCTCTCTCTCTCTCTCTCTCTCTCTCTCTCTCTCTCTCTCTCTCTCTGTGGTATGTTTACACTTCTTCCGGTATCTTCGAACTTGTACTAATTGCCATACGGTTTGCTATTTCCGAAATGGTAGTAACCACAGTTCTGTAAAGTAGACATGTCTGCCTTAGCGTTTTCTTACGGCTAGTGCAACCGGGCCGTTATTGTTTGTTTAACATCTCCACCCTTGAATATCTGTTTGGAAGACCTTGGTTTCTCTCGCCTTCTGCAGGGCGACTTGTAAACCTGGTGGTTAGACGATATTGGTTCGTCGTCGCCATGATTGGAACGGGCTTGGTGCTAGCTAGCAAGTGCATCGCAAATATACTTAAGAAAACGGAAGTTTAACACTCTCTGAAAGGATATATATATATATATATATATATATATATATATATATATATATATATATATATATATATATACTATATATTATCTGTGTATGTGTGTGGGTGTGTGCGCGCTTGTGCATGTATTTTAGTGTATTCTCACAGTTTACACATACTATGAAAACTTTATCGATGTTTATGTCCACGGCAATTGAGGGTTTGATTCTGTAATGGTGGCTATAGCCTACAAATTTTATTAAGTGCAATCTTCTACTTATATATATATATATATATATATATATATATATATATATATTATTATATCTATATATATATAATATATCTATCTATCTATCTATCTATCTATCTATATATATAATATATATATATATATATATATATATATATATATTGCTGATTTTTGGTTTCACAGAATTTGGAGTTTCTTGGATATAGGCAGCATCTAAAGCTGACGTTCAGATATCTTTTAATGTATCACTTTATTCCTTCAAGTAATGTATTTTCGGCAACCATGATCCTATTCACAAGCCCAATTTATTATATCAAGACAGTCAGTACGTCAGCAATTGCGTCTTCATGTTTCAAGATCTGAAGACGAGCTTCCTCACTAGAAGTTCTCGGATAAAAAATAAAATAAAAAATTCTCAAAAAGACCTTTGGAATAAACATTACCTTTTTATGAATGAAGTTAGTGAATCTTTCTTTACGTTCCTTGCAAGTCACTCGCCAATATAGGTAGCGGACGCTAATCTCGTCCGGCTGCTGTTCACGAACCGGAACGAATGGAGAGTATAAATCTGAAGTGATTTAGATAATGACTGTTCTCGGTCACTTACGCCTCTCCGCTTCTCGTCGCGATACAGTTCACTGCCACGGCTCCAAATTGATTGGCTACGTTTCATTCAATGTCGATTTTCATCGATGTTCATTAACCCTTAAACGCCGACTGGACGTATTTTACGTCGAGATAAATTGTCTGTCGGGTGCCGACTGGACGTATTTTACGTCGACATACAAAAGTTTTTTTTAAAACATTTCGCCGGAAAAGAAATACCTTATAGGCCTACCAGCCTAAAACTTTTGAATCACGCGCCTTGGGGGATGCTGGGAGTCCACGGATCAAGGCCTTGTTTTGTTTTGTTTTTTTTTGAAGCGTGACCCAGGTGCGCATGCGCGATATCCCTTCTTCTCGCTCCAGCCAGCATCAGTAGCGCACCATCCGAGAGCGATCTTCGTGAAAAAGCGTGTTTTTCTGGACTTGTGCGAGACTTTGTGCATTTGTATTGCTACAGGACATTCGTAGATATGTCTCAAACGACGTGTGAACCGTGAAAGGCGCGTTTTACCCGTCGGAAGGGATCGTGTAAGGCGAGTTTTGGACATGGATGCTGGCGAGGGGCCAAGCACCCAGCAATGACCCCGCGCCTCAAGGCCGTTCTGTGCGGCCACGTGTGGCTGAAAGTGTTTCGGGAACACATCGTTTGCCTTTGGTTACCCCTAGAAAGCTGGGGGGGTGGTCGTCCTTAGGGGCATTCGTAGGCATTTGGGAGGCCTCCAACCAAGGGACATAGACGAATATCTTTCGGAGCTTGATCGGGAAACATGTCGCAAGTCCTCATTTTGATGGCGGATGGTCATCGAGTGATGAGGACATCATCCCGATGAAAGTGAGGATGAATATTTGCCCCCAATGTCCGTTCGAGGCTCACATCCCGAAAGTGAGCTCGAATTCAGTGCATACGAGGGGGAATCTGAGGGGGAGGGGGAGGGGGAGGGTGGGGATACGGGCTCAAGTTTTATCGCAGAGGACGATACAGAAAGTGAGGGCCTAAGTGAGGGTGATGGGCCAACGGGGGGGGGTAGTGTGCATCGTGCCCGCACCCGTGCGCGTGCGCGCGCACGGGCACGTAGAAGGTCGGCTCGTCGCGCCAGCCAAGGTGAAGGTCGGTCGTCGGAGAGTGACGAGGGGTGGACGGAGGACCCCACCCTCCTAACATGCACCCCTTCACGGCAACCCCTGGGATGACCGTACCAGTACCCCTGACTGTTTTGGGATTCATCCAGCTTTTCCTGACGCGGGAATTGCTGGAATACCTGGTACACGAGACGGTGGACTACGCTCGTACTGCCGATATGAGCTGAAGACGACCTTGTCGTATTCCTGGCGGGGTTGCAACCTCATTGACATGGCACATTTTTTGGGGCTCCACATTTATTTTGGTTTGGACACTGCTATCGACGTCAGGCAATATTGGAAGAGAAGTTTATTTTTTATATATGCCGAATGTGCCTGGCGTTATGTCCCGTGATAATTTCCTGGCGATGGACAGGATACTTCAACGCCTTCAACCGAAGGGCCATACCCGGAATAACAGTGATCGCCTCATTTTAGTGCGTACAGTGTTGGATTATATCCGTGAGCGATGTAGTAATCCTCGTGATTCCTGGAAAGAACCTGTCTTTGGATGAGGGGATGATGCCTTACAAAGGACGTCTTAGTATAAAAGTGTATAACCCCAAGAAGCCAAAGAAATATGGTGTGAAATTCTTTCTCATTACCGAGGCCAACACTGGATACGTTGTGGACTTTTCAGTGTATACGGGGTATTCTCCACGCTGCGTGACACTGTATTCAACCTTGTGGGACGTTTCCGTAACCAGGGATATCACCTGTTTATGGATAATTATTATAACTCGGTATCCCTGGCCCAGGAACTGTATGAAGCAGGTGTTCACGTCAGTGGTACCCTTCGGTTGGTGCGTGGGGCCCCGAATGTCCTCAAGAGGTTCGCTAGTCATCCGCAACACCTGGCAAGAGGAGAGACAGAGTGGCGGCGGAAGGGCGCTGTCTTCGTCATCTGTTGGAAGGGTGTCCGACTCGTCCCCATGGTTACGACGAGTCATGAACCCATCCAAGAGAGATCGTACAGCGGAAGAAGACGTCGACAGGGCCGAGTTGTGTTTGAGGAGTTTCGTACCGAGCGGCCTACTGTCATTGGGCACTACAACAGGCACATGGGAGGAGTTGATCTCTTTGATCAGCTCATCCAGTTACTATCCCTTACGCCAGGAGAACCAGAAGGTGGACACAGAAGCTCCTCAAATACATCCTTCAGTTGGCCCTCCAAAATGCCTACATACTGTACTGTGGGTACCGCGGTGACAATCTTCCGAGGTTGACCCACGCACAGTTCCTAGAGGTAGCCGGGAATGCCCTCATCAACTTCGATCCCGATGAGTGGCCTTCCATAACGGTGGACCCCCTGCCCCCCGGCGTGCAGATCTGGCCCCTTAGAGGAAAGGGCAGATAGGAGGGCCAACTTCGCTCGACCTGCCGCCGCCCCTGCTGCCGCCGTCCCTGCTGACGACGCCCCCTGCTGACGACGCCCCTGCTGACGACGCCCTGCTGCCGCCGCCCCTGCTGCCGCCGCCCCTGCTGACGACGCCCCATGCTGTCGCCGCCCCTGCTGACGACACCCCTGCTGTCGCCCGCCCCTGCTGACGACGCCCCTGCTGACGACGCCCCCCTCTTGCTGCCGGCCCCGCCATCACCGCTTCTCGTCGGGTAGTGGACCCTGCGTGTCGGCTGCAGCCAGGGGAACACATACTGGAGCCATAGAAGGGCGAAGGCAGAAACGGTGCCGGGTGTGCCATATGAATGGCAGAAGGAGAGACACCGGTTCTTCTGTCGTCTCTGCAAAGTTGCTCTTTGCAGGATAGGGGAGTGTGACCGAAAGTATCACACTAAGGTCATGTATTGGAGCGCGCCCCCTAAACCGACAGCGGAGGGCGCACGGGGCCGCCGGGTCCATCAGCAGTAAGGGCGCGCGTCTCCCTCCTCCACCTGTACCTCGTCATGTCGAGTGGAAAAAAAAATGCAAGACTCTTCAATGGAGGAGGGGAAAAGAAAACAAGAATAGAACCCCGAAGGAGTCAGGAATTACGAGTGAGTATTCTGCATTTATTTTATATTTAGTTTTATATTTATTACAATTTTTTATATATTCTGAATGTGTGCATGATAAAATAATAATAAGACATTTCATTGTATGCGAAAAGAGAAGTGTCACCTGCATTCCTTTTATTTATGTATTGGTACCAGAATCGAAGAATGTAATATATATTTTACGTATAAAAAAAATTATATATATATATATATATATATATATATATATATATATATATATATATATATATATATATATATATCTATATCTATATATTATATATATATAGAGTATAGATATATATATATATATATATATATATATATATATATATATATATTATTTTTGGGGGGGTAAGCAAATACTTACAGTCTAGTAATATTCAATCATTTTACCTTCACTTTAAAACAAATTGCAAGTCTCTAGAAAACAATATCTCGATTTATGTGAATATTTGAAAAAAAATAATTTTTATTTCCGTCCGCGCGCCGATTCTCGGCCGAAAATCTCGGAAAAACGCGTAGGTCACATTCTCCTAATATTTGTACCTTTTCATATTACGCTATTTTATAGTTTTTATATATGGAAATGTGCGCAAAAACATGCACAATATAACGAAAAAATATTGGAAGGTTGTTAGCATTTATCATTTTGAAATATTGCTAGTAAAGTACGATAAGTACGAAAAAAACTACGATCGGTCAACTTGACTCAACCGAAAGGTCAAAAAACGCATTTATAACATAAAAATCTTACAGTCTAGTAATATTCAATCATTTATCTTCATTTTAAAACATATTGCAAGTCTCTAGAACAATATCTCGATTTTCTGGTGAATTTTTTGAAAAAAATATTTTTTTCCCCTCCGCGACGAGATTTTCGGCCGAAAATCTCGGAAACGCGTAGGTCACATTCTCCTAATATTGAGCCTTTTCATATTACGCTTTTTTTAAAGTTTAAGGTTTATATAGGAAATGTGCGCAAAAACATGCACAATATAACAAAAATTATTGGAAGGTTGTAGCATTTATCATTTTTGAAATATTTGCATATAAAGTACGATAAGTACGAAAAAAACTACGATCGGTCAACTTTGACTCAACCGAAAAGGTAAAAAAACGCATATATAACATAAAAATCTTACAGTCTCGTAATATTCAATCATTTATCTTCATTTTAAAACATATTGCAAGTCTCTAGAACAATATCTCGATTTATGGTGAATATTTGAAAAAAATATTTTTATTCCGTCCGCGCGCCGATTCTCGGCCGAAAATCTCGGAAACGCGTAGGTCACATTCTCCTAATATTTGTGCCTTTTCATATTACGCTTTTTTTTTATAGTTTTCTATATGAAAATGTGCGCAAAAACATGCACAATATAACAAAAATTATTGGAAGGTTGTAGCATTTATCATTTTTGAAATATTTGCATATAAAGTACGATAAGTACGAAAAAACTACGATCGGTCAACTTTGACTCAACCGAAAAGGTCAAAAAACGCATTTATAACATAAAAATCTTACAGTCTAGTAATATTCAATCATTTATCTTCATTTTAAAACATATTGCAAGTCTCTAGAACAATATCTCGATTTCTGGTGAATTTTTGAAAAAAATCCCCTTTTTTTCCTCCTCCGCGACGCGAATTTCGGAACCGAAAATCTCGGAAACGCGTAGGTCACATTCTCCTAATATTTGAGCCTTTTCATATTACGCTTTTTTTAAAGGTTTATATATGGAAATGTGCGCAAAAACATGCACAATATAACAAAAATTATTGGAAGGTTGTAGCATTTATCATTTTTGAAATATTTGCATATAAAGTACGATAAGTACGAAAAAAACTACTACGATCGGTCAACTTTGACTCAACCGAAAGGGGTCAAAAACGCATTTATAACATAAAATAAATCTTACAGTCTAGTAATATTCAATCATTTATCTTCATTTTAAAACATATTGCAAGTCTCTAGAACAATATCTCGATTTATGGTGAATATTTGAAAAAAATATTTTTATTCCGTACGCGCGCCGATTCTCGGCCGAAAATCTCGGAAACGCGTAGGTCACATTCTCCTAATATTTGTGCCTTTTTTCATATTACGCTTTTTTTATAGTTTTATATATGAAAATGTGCGCAAAAACATGCACAATATAACAAAATTATTGGAAGGTTGTAGCATTTATCATTTTGAAATATTGCATATAAAGTACGATAAGTACGAAAAAAAACTACGATCGGTCAACTTTGACTCAACCGAAAAGGTCAAAAAACGCATTTATAACATAAAAATCTTACAGTCTAGTAATATTCAATCATTTATCTTCATTTTAAAACATATTGCAAGTCTCTAGAACAATATCTCGATTTATGGTGAATATTTGAAAAAAATATTTTTATTCCGTCCGCGCGCCGATTCTCGGCCGAAAATCTCGGAAACGCGTAGGTCACATTCTCCAAATAATATTTTGTGCCTTTTCATATTACGCTTTTTTTTAAAGTTTTATATATGAAAATGTGCGCAAAAACATGCACAATATAACAAAAATTATTGGAAGGTTGTAGCATTTCTCATTTTTTTTATATTGCATATAAAAAAAAAATTTTAACAAAAAATTCGACATTCGGTCAACTTTAACTCGTTCGAAATGGTAAAAAACTGCATTTGTAAGCTAAAACTCTTACAGTATCGTAATATTCAATCATTTCCTTCATTTTGAAACAAATTGCAAGTCTCTATAACAATATTTCGATTTATGGTGAATTTATTAAAAAATTATTTTTTTACATCCGCGCGCTACGAATTCATGCATCATTTTGTGATAATATTTTCTCTGTGTTGCTTTTATTTTGTTTTACAATATGTTATATATCAAAATGATCGCAATTTAGTGCACATTACAACGAAAAAAAAAGCAACTTGTTACCTCTAACCGTTTGGCGCACAGCGCGATTTGAATACAATTATGTATGAATTTTTTTTTTTTCGCTACCATATATCGCATTATTTATATATGATAATGATAATATTTTTCATTTCTGATGGTTGCATACTAAACTTCAAGCAATGAGAAAAAAAGGAGCCAAAAATGAACTCTTAATCTTGAAAACTAAGCGCGCTGTGATTTTTTGAAAAAATATTTTTTCCGCTTACGCGCTCACTCTCAAAACCCCTCCGGCATACGGGAGTCATTTTTTTTATTTAGGGCTCCGGCGTTTAAGGGTTAAGAGTTAGCTCTCTCTCTCTCTCTCTCTTTTCGGCTAATATATATATATATATATATATATATATATATATATATTTAAATTATATATATATATATATATATATATATATATATATATATATATATATATATATATATATATATTTATGATATTTATCACTTCACCGTGAAATTTTGTATGCTAACAGTAAGCTACAAATGTTTAATATCCAATTCCCGCTTCTTCGGGAATATCACCGAAGAGGAATTCTAAGTGATACGTACATTGATTGGTCCTTAAGTGACTGGAACACTCGACGGTACGAACCAACATTCTAAACCATTCGGATACATAGGTCCTAATAATTCACCTTCGGTGATATTCCCGAAGTAGCGCAAATTGAAGATTAAATGACTTTTGTAACTTAATGTGTATATATATATATATATAATAATATATATATATATATACATACATATATACATATATACATATATATGTATATATATATTATTATATATTATTAGCCGAATCGATAACGTCACTGAAGTCCTGATTACTTCTCTGCCGGATGGGCGGTGGTTCGAACCCACGAGTGGACGAAATTATTATCAACTAAAAAATTCCCTTTCGGTTTACATATATAAAAAATATATTAATTCCGAGGTAGAGCGGATTAGGTATAAATAAAGGACATTTGTAGCTCGAATAATTTATGAGTCACGGTGATGTGATATTAGTACGTATATCTATATATATATATATATATATATATATATATAAAATTCGTTATGCTGAAAAAAAATTAATATATATACTTATATATACTATATATATATATATATATATATATATATATATATATGTGTGTGTGCTGTATATATATTATATTAATACTATTAAATATATATAGATATTTAGTTTTATATATATATTATATATATATATATATTCAATTATATATATTTATAATTGATATATATATTATCTATTATATATATATATGATAGATGTATGTAGTGGGATGTGTGGTGTGTGGTGTGTGTGCTGAAATTCTTTATGACAAGTAACAACAGAT
The DNA here is from genome assembly GCF_015104395.2 of Macrobrachium nipponense. Lineage (NCBI taxonomy): Eukaryota > Metazoa > Arthropoda > Malacostraca > Decapoda > Palaemonidae > Macrobrachium > Macrobrachium nipponense. Next base: position 21,942,733 of record NC_087211.1, on the reverse strand, counting down.
AGCATGAGAGCGTCAAGTGGGTAAATAACT
>NC_087211.1:21917703-21937703 GCF_015104395.2 Macrobrachium nipponense | reverse complement strand
GCCTTGTTCTCGTGTTTGCTGGAATCACCCGCATCAAGACTGTACTTTTTCCATTAACGTTTCTTGAAAAGTGTTGGCCATTTCCTGCCATTTGTGTCATCTTTCTGTTGAACACTCGTCATCATAACTGCTTTCCTGGTCGTTATCTTGCGCTTTGTGTTTGCGCTTTGTTTTCGTTTTTCGTCGATCCTTTACTCGGCTTTCATTCTTTTGAAAATGAAGAGAGATTATAGGACTTTTCCTGTCACTGTCATTGTTGATTTAGCAATCTCTCTCTCTCTCTCTCTCTCTCTCTCACACACATACACACACACACACGCACACGCACACTTACACACACAACTGAGTCGTATTGCGACTTCGAAATGCGTTTGAATGTTCGTGAGTCCTTCAGTATTGAAGTTGGTATAAAAATGGGTTCTTAAGAATGGTCTTTTTACAGATTTAAAAGCTCAGAGAGAGCACTATTATACGAGCTAAGTGGTGTTGTTGGGTGATTCTAGAAGCTCATATTGTCCTGCAAAAAGAAGAAGAAAAAAAAACTTTATGTGAATACAATTATTGTATGTAAGAGTTACGCTCCTTGATACTTTATATTTTAAGTTTAAAATATGGAATATTAAGCAAAAACAGTACATAGTATATGTGATAGTACATAGTATATAGTATATGTGAGTGTTCTTTTAATATATACATGCACGTCTATATATATATATATATATATATATATATATAATATTATATATAATATATATGCACACCGAAAAAATGCATTGTCAAACTCACAAGGCATGGGTTCGAATCGATGGGCAAGGCAGATACAGCTATCAAATCATATATAGTTACTTTGAAGGGTGTTTGTGGCTTACTATTCTGGAGTGTATAAACAAATGACGCCTAAGTTCTTATCAACAATCACACACACACACATTATATATATATATATATATATATATATATATATATATATATATATATATAATATATATATATGAGTGTGTGTGTGTGTGTATACACACATGCATACTCAAGTAAATGCGGAGGTTTTTTTATTCGTGTGCGTGATGGATGCCATTCCCCGTGAGTGACAGTGAAAGCTAAAAGCTGCTGTTGGTAGGAGGGAGATGAAACGACCGAGGAGCATCTTAATGCTGCTGCCTAATGACAGCTTCCGCCCCCACCAGCTCTCACAACTGAGCTGCGGCAGACAACACACTATTAATGCTCTCTCTCTCTCTCTCTCTCTCTCTCTCTCATCGTCTCTCTCATCTCTCGCTCTCTATTGTGTTTTGTAATTTTGGTACGCTATAAGATTTTTGCTGTGCAATTCATAACCATTATCTGTCTTTATGATCAGTTGTGTTTCCGTATTCATATCCTAAATGCTTTTCTGTTATGTATTAAGTTACATTATTTTAATTACTCCTGTTAATACTGCATATTTGTCAATGGATGCAATGAAAACGGATATATATCGTAGTTCATTTTCAATTTTGTTTCAGTGTTCATTGATAATTTCTGTCCGTTGGTCATGTGGCTGAGTCTTCAAGGAACAACACTGCTTGTGTGAGATCATAAGTTGGTCATTCTGTTGGAAGTCGTCCGTTTAAACTTCAAAGCTATTCCATTCTTCATTACATTAAGGATCTTAAAAGCAAATTACGGTTGAGAAATATGGCGTATTTTGTTTGTCATTTTGGTATCTGTCGCATCCCTCAGGTTGTAGGATGACTTTTTGGACATTTTGCTATATTTTTGTCTCAGAAACGATCCTGATACGTACCCCAAGATCATGAAAACATTTTCAGTATTTGCTTGTGCCCCGTAGGGGTGTAGTGCCGTCAGTGCATCTCACGTGGCGCACTGTAGACATTACTTATGGGTCTTTACAGCGTCCCTTCTGCACCTAACTGCAACCTCTTTCATTCCTTCTTTCTTCTATTTAACTTTCCACCCTCTCTTACAATTGTTTCATAAAGAAACTGCGAGGTCCTGTTACACCTTTCAAACCTGAATGACCTCATAGGTCCCAGCGCCTGGCCTTTGACCAAAATTCTATATTCTCTTCTATTCTATTTACTTGTGTATAACATGACAAACAATCACTGATAATGTCTCAAGAGTAGTTTCGGTATTAAGTAACGTTTACCGCAGAATTACAGCTTTCTGATACAATTAAGGAAGTGATCATAGATGATGATGACTGTGCTTTAACAGCAGGTAAACGTCTCTGCTATCATGGATGTGCTATCAACCCTCTTCAACGATCTTACAAGACGATATATGAAATGTTCAGACATAAACTATCTCCCTCTGGGGGGCGTTAACCAATATTGACCTCTTCTTTGCACCACAAACGGCCACGTTGACGTTCGTCTCGTTGACTGAGGTCACGGGATAGTCTTATGGGATTCGAGAAATATAATTTGCGTGAGTGTTATTCGTCAAAATGCTATCAGCAAGAAACGGGACCAGCATTTATTAGAGTATGGCCGACTGATTTAAAGATCTTGGAATATTTTATCATTTGGTTGTCACAAAATAAAAATGGGTATTATGTCTTAGGTTTATTTGCTGCAAAACCATGGAAGGAACCAGTGCGTCTCCAACTCTCCTGTTTTGTCTTGGTTGTTGCTTTCTGGGTTCTTTTAAGCGTGTCTAAACGGAGGTGCGAACCTCATGAGATTCCAGAGGAAATTGCACTGGAAGTTGTTAGAGAGAAGGATTTTTCGTTCTTGGATCATATCCAATCTCTGGAACTGAATTTTGTGGAATGGATGAATTAACCAGCCTATCCACCTGGAAAGCATTAATGATACGAGTGAAAAGTTGTTTCCGAGATATAAAAAAAACAGAAAAATTTACTCAAGAATGGAAAGTAGCCAAATATTTCCTAATAGTTGTTCACCCTGAATTCTTGTAAATGTTCACGGCTTATTACCACGTCTTACCAAATGCTTCCTCTTTGTCTTTTTAAACATGCACCCAACTTAGGCGTCCTTAATAATTTCAGTAGTCCTATAGAAACACCTTCATTTTCTCCTTTATCGTTTATATATAACTAAAAGTGGTCTCTCGTCGCGTCATCAGTTATCCAGGAGCTCGGAATATTTGATGTAGTCTGAAAAAACTGACCTGAATTTTTAGCAATAATTCATACCTCATCGGTATCATTAGAAAGCTCCATTTCATGTAAAAGAGTTTTCTTTTCAAGAATTTTTATTGTTTTCACAACATAGATTTAGAACCTCAGTTGGACACTTGTATTCATGCAGTACATTCTTGGGCGTATGAGGAGAAACTTCAGTGAGAGCTTGTAGGTATTTCAGTCTAATCTTTATTGGTTATGTACGTTCTGTGTTTATATGTCTTCCTTTTTACCAAATTCTTATGTAATGGTTAATTGTCTTACTGAGAATTCCTGTTATATTTATCTCTTCGTTTTCATGTTATTTTAGACGGCATTTCTCTGTCTTTAGTAGTTCACCTATTTTAGTCATTGTTAGTAAATAATTTTATGTCTAAAATATTAAAATGAATGACCCTGTAATCATACATTTTCTTAGATTATGAAGGGAACCTAATTTTGTAAAGGAAACTCGAGGAAACCGTTGTCGGAACGGGCGTGAAAATATTTCTTTTCGAAGTTAAATCCAGTGTCACGACCTGCGGAGATGGGCGCCGATAGTTTATCTCTCACGCGCAGGCACGCCAACCTTCGAGCACTCGTACGTACGTGTTTGCAATCACAGATAAGCTCATCCACGCTCGAACGAATATACAAGGTTGAAGATCTTTTCAAGGAAAATTAAACCTTGGTCTCTTGTAAAATAATATAAAGTGTTCTGACATTTTGCCACATCTTTCGTGTCACCTTCTAATTATCATTTGTCGGCCACGGGTTCTTTTAGATTAGGTTCAATTGTATATTTTATTTCCAAAGAAGGCCAGTAGTACACTTACCGACTTTTAAAGCAAGGAAATTGATTATGTGAAAAGAAAAATTTGTGCACTTCAACTTTTTAATTTTCGAATTGTCCCACAATCTCGCTTTTGCACTGCACCATTTATTCATTATATACCTCTGGTGAAATGGAGCATCAAGACTATATCTCTGATATTCTATATGCTGACTGTGCTGATCTCATGTATTACAACGGTGCCTAAGCACTTGAAATATTGAGGCGATCTATCAGTCATCTTCGTAAATCAGCTTGAAGTTGAGAGATGCAATCCCGTCGCAGTTGTGCAAGCAGAATAATCACCTCAAACAAACATCTGATAACGGTGTTGTGCGTGAGAGGGTTGGGTTGCTTCTTGATAGGTGGGGTCTGGTCCTGTTTATTCATTTTCTTTTGAGACAAAGAAGAAACACAGTTATGGTTAATGAGTAAGCGATTCGCAAAAGCTCTCGTTGTCGGGACGAAAATTAAAACGCATTGTTATCCCCCGCCAAGAAGTTTTACGGCCCTGCTTGCACACACACACACACACACACACACACACACACACACACACACACACACACACACACACACACAACAATCGAAGGAAATTCTTTTACGGGCACAGAGCTGACTTGGAGTACTACGTCTTTTGTCTCCAGTTACAATGAGAAGAGAAGGTAAAATGGGAGTGGCTTTATTATCAATTTGATTATAATGTTGAAAGGGAAATGTACAGCGAACGATGGGTAAAACATGTACATTGCATAGAAGACAAAAAAGAGCATACTTTTTGCCAATAAAAAACCAATTCCTCTAAAGGATAGTTGTGCTATGGATCCGTGATGGAATTCCTTTGGGTATATTGAGAAAGGGCCCATTCTGTTCGAAGCTTAAATAAGAAGAAGAAGAAAAAAAAGCTAATTTCTGTTGATACTTGTATCAATTTCTATATGTGCGTATGACTTGGAGAGACAGAAACAGAAGAGATTTTTTACGTGTTGGTCATAAGACACTGAAGAACATGATCGCGTCATTTACTCCCTTAAGATTCGCGCACCAAACCGACAGGTTTTGATATTTCTCCCTAAGGCTGAAACCTTTTCAGTCATTGTATCGTAGGTCTTTTTTTTTTTAAAAGGAAAAAAATCATTTATAAAAACGAGACCTTTTGGTAGGTATGAGTGGCCATTATGAATAATATTGATGATAAATAAGAATAGTTTGTGCTTGAAAATGGTAACTTTCTTCGCGTAACGATTGCGAACAATGTGTGGGTGAGTGGCTTTTGTACGAATCGTTAATCTTTGCATCAGTTATGTTTAAAGAATAGAACTGTTTGATTCACAGATGCCCAGCTTTTCAGATTTGGTCCAGAAAAATGAAGGATGTTCATTTTTGTGCTCCCAGAAAACGTCTGTCGGTGAAAAGATAGATCAACTCCAAACTAGGTTACCGAATTGAGTTGTATAATCCGTTTATTTTTTATATTCTTTTGCCAGTGTATGATTAAACACATGACACCAAAGCTCAATACTCTGTTTGTAGCGAGAATGAAGAATAAACAATCGTCCTATTTATGCTCAGAGGAGGAAGGGGAAACAAACGACGAGAATTCCTGCACTCAAAGTCTCCAACGACAGCCTCGTTGAAAAGGGTCACCATAAAGCTCGAGTATCAGACTCCCGCGGTCTTCGCCAAACAAACTCGCGAGGTCTTTTCACAGCCAGTGAAACAGAAGAGGTCCTCCTCTCGGTGTGTGGTCTTGCCAGAAGGCGTGGCGCACATTCTCTTGATGCTCGTGTTGGGAGATGGCCGATCTCCATTTGCATGCAAGAGCGGCGAAGCAGCGGTGCTGGCCATTTATGCTCGCGTCAGAGCGTTTCTCTGTCTTGGATTAGGGGTGTTAGTGTTACTTGGCTCTTCTCTTTTTTTCCTCCCCGGAACGTGATGGTGTTATTGGCCTTGTCAGCACGGGCTCTTACCTCTTCATCAGCTATTATGGAACTGTCGGAAAGAATGTTTAGCATCTTACAGCGACGGAAGAGGAAGGTCAGGATTATTAGAATGCAAATAAGCTGGAAACACATGAGAACGCAAGTCATTCATATTGGCTTTACTTACCAATTTTATGATGTGTAGTAACCACGTGAAAACTTTCTAGCTTAAGTAACAACTTAGAGGAAACAGCCAGGCTTCCTCTAAAGGAAACTTAATCCAAATATCCACTTTGTCTGAAAATGTTTGATCATGAAGTACATGTAAACAAAGGGTTTCCTCAGTCACAACTAACAAAAATAGGTTGATGGTCTTTTTTGATGGTCAGAGATTGAACATTTTGAATTCCAAGGACCAAGGTTGACCTTTGGCGAGGTCAACTTTGTTCCTTGGCATTCGATATGTGTCCGTCTTTAGTTTGCTTTGTTTACTGGAAACCCCCATGTAATTAAGAGTAGTTCCGTTGTAAAACTAGTATAGCCTGAGGAGGCCGTAAGTTGATGGCTGAAACAGCTGCCGGTATTGAATAAACAGAGGAACATAGCAGTTATTTTTTATTCTTCATTTCATAACTTTGCTCTTCAAAATTGCCAATGAGAAAGACTGCATAATGGGTGTGTACCTATATATATATATATATATAATATATATATATATATATATATATATATATATATATATGCAAACCCGAAGAATGTTCTGCTGCTGCAGGAGGGAATGTGACATTCCAACAACTCCCGAGAAGAACAGAGTATTCGAGGTCAATATGAGAAGGAAAAGACACCTTGCCTTAGGACAGAAGTGATCAGATCTCGGAATTGAGTACAAGGCCTCGGATGAACCGATGCTTTGGATTTCACTTCGTTCCTTCTCAAGAGAACCCATAGATCATGAAAGGAGTTTAAATTCATGTGTTAAGTGTCTATTGCGGTTAAAGAACGCAGTACTTTTCAAATATTAGACCCTTTTTGTATTGTTAACAGTTTGGATACAGTGGAGGAGATGAGTGCAGAGATAGACAAGGAACTCCCCACAGTCATGAGAAAGAAAAGAATTGTCACTGTTACCGAAACCTTTGTATCGGATTCCAGAAAAATCAATATTGTTCACAAGGAAGAAAGAGTGACACTAATAGAATAAATCGTCGGTAGCTCTCTTGGCACACATGGCGTTGATAACAAACTGAGTATAGCGAGATGCCAGTTAAAGAGAAGTTAAAACTAGTTTGACTATCATTACTTAAGTTGGAAGGATGACACAGGAATGAGCAATGAAGTGGGAATTAATTGGTTAAAGGTAGAATCGACCATAAGATATACTGTATCTGACGAGAGGAAGATATATCCAAGCATGGTAAATACGTGCAAACACGTTTATTTAAATATATATATATATATACTATATATATATATATATATATATATATATATAGATATATATAAAGGTTTTTTTCCTTCGTGGCAAAAAAAACCTTTATTTATACATAGCATCACGTTTTATATACTTCGTGATCAAGTTATTCATATATAGTATATATATATATATATATATATATATATATATATATATATATATATATATAGGTTGCATCTATTTTAGGTACGTATCAACACGTCATACGAGTATATACAGGTTCATTACACCTTCGAGAATAAAACGCCCCACTGTGAGAGTGGCCTTTGCACGTCGGAAGGTCTCTGTTAGCATGTTTGTTTATTTGCGGTTAGATTCATCTGGTTGCCAAAGGCTTTTTTTGCCCAGGTTTACAACCCGGTTTTATAACGCTAACAAGTAGTTGTTACCGGTCTGCCCATTAAGTGGGCGTGAACTTGAAGAGTATTTCTCTCTCTCTCTCTCTCTCTCTCTCAGGTTCGTGTTTATGGTTCTGTGTACTGATGATCCCTTAGCTTTCGTTCTTAGTGACAGTTTTTCTTCCTTTTGTCGATATGCTTGGAGAAGGCTTATTTTATTCTCTTTTTTTTTTTCTGGCCGTATATTCTCAGTCACTGAAAGTTTTTATTTTTTTTTCTCAGTTTCAACTTCTCAAGTTGTACTTTAGGAAAGGAATTTGCCGCTGGATTCTCAGGCCTCCGGAATGTCCGTTTACCGGTCTCCTTCTGTGTGACAGAAAATGGCGTCCTTATGCCAGCTCACCTCGAGATGACCTTGGCCTGGTTTTGCCCGTGATCTTAACCCACTTAGAGGAAGAGGTCACAGCGAAAAGGTCAAGGGAACTTGGATTTGTTCTTCCGCTCTGCATTTTGTCTTTATCACCATCGTTTACCTCCTCTGGTTCATTATTGAAAAAAAAAAAACTTGGATTTAAATGTCTTTGGTCATTTGATTTTTGTAACTTGCTTATGAGATGTTCTTAGGTGACAGCCCCAACGCTGGTTATACAGACCATATTGGATTTACTTATACAGCAATTACTGGTATCCTCAGGGCTAGTTTGAAAGCATATTACATTATTCAGATTTTTCATGATAAATTGTCTTTTTGGCATCTCTCTCTCTCTCTCTCTCTCTCTCTCTCTCTCTCTCTCTCTCTCTCTCTCTCTCTCTCTCTCTATGAGAAACACACCGCTATAAGCAATTTATGCATTTGCGTGCACTCGTGTAAAATTTCTTGTCAGCGTAACTATTATAAACTCTGTAAAATGCGGTAACGCCAGGCGTATAAATTTCGATCAATTTTGCTGGGGTCGTCGGGAGACCATTGTTCTGTTGGATGTACAGTCTGAACTCTCTCTCTCTCTCTCTCTCTCTCTCTCTCTCTCTCTCTCTCTCTCTCTCTCTCTCTCTCTCTCTCTCTGACAAGGAAGAGATCTCACTGTTTCCTTTGTGGTCTGTCGTTCCATTGCTCACTGTTTTCACTCGTGTCAAAGAAGCTGCTGTATATTAGAATAGAAATCATTTTGCGTAAATGAGGTTGGGAGAGACTTTTCAAGTAATAGATATAGTGATTTTTATTTTTATTCATGGACCTTCTGATGCTGTTGCTGAATATATTCTTGCTCGTAGTACTTATCTATATTTAACCAGTTGTAGAATGAGAGTGACAGTGACCAGTTTTTTTTTTCTCGAAGCAAGCCAATATAAGGAAGTAAGGCTTATTATTGAAATAAAATGTATGTATGTAGGTATACGTATATATGTATAATATATATAATATATATATATATATATTATAATATACATATAAAACCATAGAGAGAGAGAGAGAGAGAGAGAGAGAGAGAGAGAGAGAGAGAGAGAGAGAGAGAGAGAGAGATACACCATGATTTTAATAATAAGATGAATGTGAAAATATTTGGGAAATATCTGCTTGGTGCCGAAGACCTGGCCCTTCTTGAACAGAGAAAGACCTTCCTGTTGACCTCACCGCCAACAGAATCTTGTTCACTTTTCTCTCCTCTATTCTCATTTTCAAGAGAGATTTATCCTCTCGCGAAGTCACGCAGTTTCCTGTCGTCCTCCTCAAATGCCCGACATTGTCAGTGGTTCCTGCCTTTGATTAATCGGAGCAGCTGCTGAATACTTATAAAATTTATTTATAAAGAGAATCTGCGAAAACCACAAACCTGCGCCAAGGCTTAGCAATCCACGCCGCCCCAGACAATAGGTCATTTCTGTTCAAAATCTTCATTCCTCCTCAAATTTTTTTTTTTAATTCGTCCTCAAAATCTAACCACAGCGCCTCAGTGGCATGATCGGTATGGTCTTAACCTGGCACCTTGGTGGCCGCGAGTTCGATTCTCAGGCATTTTATTGAGGAGTTACAGATATGTATTTCTAGTGACAGAAGTTCACTCTCGGCGTGGTTCGGAAGTCACGCAAAGCCGTTGGTCCCGTTGCTGAATAACCACTGGTTCCATTCAACGTAAAAACACCATACAAACAAACAAACAAATCAAACCACTTGCCGACAGTCAAGAGGCCCACCTTTGGTGAAATTTGCGTAAAGACCACACCTAACGTTTTGCCTAATTCAGTTAGCAAGACGACAGAACATTATAAACGAACGAACCGAACCAAAACAAAATTCCTGACAGGTGGTGAAGAAATTATAAATGTAACTTGTACGTTCATCTCACAGTTTTTTTTTAGGAATCTTTTCATACTTTTTGTGAGTAGTTTATACCTTAAATTTTTGCAAACTAAGAAGCATATCAAGTACCTATTTGAAGTCATTGTACACCGAGCATACACCTTCCATGCAAACACATCGTGTATTTGAGTGAATGTTTTATATATATAATATATATATATATATATATATATATACATATATATATATATGTTATGTAGTATGTATGTATGTGTGTGTGTGCGCAATGTAGTATTTTCTCTCTCTCTCTTCTCTCTCTCTCTCTCTCTCTCTCTCTCTCTCTCTCTCTCTCTCTCTCTCTCTCTTTGTGTTTGTGCTAACGTATAATCAGCATACTCTTTGGGCGACCACAGTGGACGAACATATGATTTTCCCATGTATTATTTGATCCCTTTGAAGGCCGTCGGCGAGTTGTAGGTTAACATTTGCCGCCTTACGCGGATGGGCTCCTTCAACGATTTTTTTTTTTTTTTTCTTTTCTATAAATGGATATTTGTTCTTACCTGTTTTTTCAGGTTTTCTTTTTTTCATGTTTTAAGGGGGTGAGATGATTTTAAACATTTTGGTGAATATTTTTTCTTTATTTTACCGTTATTGGAAATCATTCTATCTCGTACGAATATTAGTCTACTTGTGTTTAAATAAAAATTCGTTTTCTCTTCCCCAGTTTTGCTGTATATATCTCCAAAAAAAAAAAAAAAAAAGCTTTTTACTCCATGTTTTTCTGTGTTTTACCCATTTTTCTCCCAAAACGTCAAATCAAACAATATCTTCTCTAGGGCCATTTCCTTTTTCTCCAGAATTTAGTTTTTCGTTGGACGACTGGTTTTCGCACTCGGCTACCAGTCCGGAGGTCCGATGTTCGATTTTTGGCTCGGCCAACGCGGAGTTAGAGGAATTTATTTCTGGTGATAGAAATTCATTTCTCGAAATAATGTGGTTCGGATCCCACAATAAGTTGTAGGTCCCGTTGCTAGGTGGCCAATAGGTTCCTAGCCATGTAAAGATATCTAATCCTTCTGGCCAGCCCCTGGAGAGCTGTTAATCAGCTCAGTGGTCTGGTAAAACTAAGATATACTTAACTTTTTTCTTCTCCAGAGTTGAATATGCTTTACCTCTTCGTCTCTTACAGAAGACCATTTCCCCACCTTTCGTGTTCATTCTCCTTGGATGTTCATGCGTGGTGATCAGGCACACGCAAACATTCGTCAAAATCTCCTGAACAGCAGAACCGCCGCATCTCGTGTTTTCAAACTCGCAGCTTCATCAGCTTTCGGTATCCCGAGTGATGGACGAGATCCCCTTTCGAGTGATCAGTCATCGGAGTTTTTCATTTTGGAAATCGAAGTTATTTTTGCTGAACAGGTGTTTATTCTGTCTCTTTTTGCGTAAATGACTGATGCATTGCTGGAAGCAAACACTCGAGGAAATCAGTGAAATTATTTTATTATTTGTTAAAACTGCACTCATGGTTTTTACGTATTTCGAAAATCGAAGTCTCTTTATGTGTAGCTACAGACTTTTTATACCGTTCTTGTTTTCGGAATGGCTGAACAGTCATTATAATCTGAGATTCTTTTAAAGGAAGAAAAGCTCTGAAAAATTAAACGACCGAAATATAATTTTTTTTTCTTTTTATGATAACTTAAAATTAGTTTTTATGTAAAATAAAGCAATAAATTCAAAATACAAAATAAGAAAACCGAAATATAAAGTTCTGTATGTCTGAAACCAAAGTCTTTGGGTGTTAAGTTTTTGACTTTCAGTATTTTGCAGATTATATTAATGAAGATATCTTTCGCCTCGAAGCAACATGATATATATTTATATATGTGTGTGTATATAATATATATATATATATATATATATAATATAGTATATATATATATACACTATACTATATATATACATATATATATATATATATATATCATACATATATATATATATATACTATATATATATATAAAGTTCCAGAAGCGTTCCAGATGAGTTATATATCAGTGAACAGAAGGGGCCATAAAAAAACATCATAAAATCCATGGTTTGTTCACTGCAAATTTTTCGCACATAATGTCAGTGTATCATCAGTCTGCAAAATTAAAACATACTCATTAAAAATATCATTAATGACAATAAAATTACTAATTATATAGAAAATTTAAAAGTTAAGCGTTAACTTTAAGAATAACAAGTCACAACAATTGCGCATATAGTCAAAGAAAGACCCAGTGCTTAACAACCTGTTAGAGTGGAGGAGGAAGAGGAGGAAGAACGACTGACCAAGACTACAGACCTACCCAAGACTCCAGAAACCATAGGAAAACTTGCTATCCACACATCGATCCTGAGGACTAGCATTATAGGTAAAGCCCAAAATATTGAATCCATCATGATTAAGTGAACGGTCCCTACTCTCAATCAACAAACATCCTCTACCCAACTATTTATTGCTTAATCCACTAGTTTCAGTGTGATGTTATCATCCCCCCTTCCTGTCTCTGTAGTACCTGGTGACTGTTAGTCCTTCTCGCACTACTGCTGGTATGGCCGATTGTCCTGTGTTGCTTGGCCCTCTGCCTTATTTCGCAGTTGTTTTTAATTCAAATATTTGAATGCTTTGGTTTTAATCAAAATTCTAAACCTTTTCGTGTGTCTCTTGTGTTTTTTATGTACTTTCAATTTTGATATGGTGTAAGTAAAAGTATGAGTTCCTTCCGCTGCTTATACTTAATTCCAATTGTAATTGTTCGCGATTTCAACCTGGAAGATGTATCGAGAGTTACAAAACGTCGGCGTCTCAGCCTCAATAAGTAGGATATACAAAAAAAGCGCCTGTCCTCTAGTCCAATAGGGCTTAGATGTTAGTATGTGCTCCTTCCTGTACTGCTTCGTGTGTATATATATACACACACACACACACACACATATATATATATATATATATATATATATTTTTTATGTATGCAATTGTAATAGCCACAATACCCTCTTAACTTCTCGTGGTCAGGTCGGCAACGTGACCTCTTAGTGATTATTGGATCTGGGTTCGTTTCCCAGGACCGGACATCACAATTTCTAAATCAAATTTCTTTGAACTTGTATCTTCAGGCTTTGTAGTGACAAGCGAATCCAAAAAAGACCAAAGAATTCAAGAAGTTAAGAGGGCATTAATTGTGGCTATTACAATTGCTTATGTATCTGGTAAAAAAGTGGCCAGTAGATTCTACATATATATATATATATATATATATATATATATATATATATATATATATATATATATATATACATAATAATAATATCAAGTCAGACAATAAGAAAATCTTTCCGTATAAAGAAATTATACTTTTTGTGAAATTGAGTTATCATGTGCCTATGCTGAAACTTCTTTCAAATTTCCTCATCATGAACACGATACAGTCTAGGGGTAGATAGATAGATTTTTTTTTTTTTTTTGGTGCGGACCTTACCGTGAAAGCCATCTTTTTTTTTTATCTCCGTCTTTTACACGTATAATTAACTGCTCTCTGTGTGAATTTTCCCGAGAAACCAACTGCATTAGCTGTTTTTTCGCATTACGAACAGCTGTTTGTGGAAGTATTGGAACTTGAGACAGATCATCATGAATAAAGTATGAGAAACTGCACGTGGAATTCGATCCGCTTTTCGACTCTGATGCCAGTCATCAAATGGCAGATCAGATCAGGCTTGCCACGCAGGTGGCTGAGTGGAAAGCGAATAGCCTGTCATAACGTTTATGCTTCCGACAGAAGAGACACCTCTCTCTCTCTCTCTCTCTCTCTCTCTCTCTCTCTCTCTCTCTCTCTCTCTCTCTCTCTCTCTCTCTCTCTGCCCTAGGATTTAAGGCAAGGCTAATGGAATTGAACCTTTCCAGATCGGTAACGATTTTATGAAAGTGATTTTTTTACACATTCCTTACTTTCATTTCTAGATTTTTTTCATTTTCTATTATTGTTTCATTAAGTTTAAGTAAATTTCTCTAGCAAACGAGAGTTTAATATATTCAGTGAACTACATGTTGTATCTTGCCAAATAAAAGAATTTGTAAGTTTATAATTTGAATACATCTTCTAAATGAGAGAAGATGCACATGGTTTTAATAATCTAGTATAATCACTTTGTGCCGTGCCCCTTGTGGTTAGCGTTACCATCGTTATCAGAGAAAAATAAAATTGTGAATCATATCGACGGCTGTTCGATGATTAAAACACATTAGGAAAACAATCATCGATATGTGACGATCATGAGGGTGGTCATGTGGACATCATTCTTCAGAACCCTGTCATTTCTTGTTAGACCCAAACCTTTTCCAGAAGACATTCGAAAATGGCCGTCCTTCCAATTATGTTCCAAGAACACCGACTGGGTAGGACCAAGGGCTTAAGTTGCCCAGCAGCGCAAGGTGATGATACAACAGGTGTTCCAAGTGCTGTTCGTCCATTTCACAACCGTCGACATGTGTAACGCCAGGTCGTATTTTCATTGTCGTGACGCGGGTAATGTTCCCTGACTTTTTTTCTGAGAAGCCGACGTGACACGGACCTTTGCACCCTCATTCAGCCACATAGGCCTAAAAGGAAAGGGAAAGTGGGAGCTATAGACCTACATGTACGTTTAAGCGGAAAAGGCTAATGACCAGTTGTTCGTGTTACCTGCTAGAAATTTCTCCATCCCGATGGAATTAGGCGTCCAGAAGTATGCGCACGTTATTTATGCTTTCCTATTATGGATCATATCTATTTATCGATATATTTATATATATATATATATATATATATATATATATATATATATATATATATATATATATGTGTGTGTGTGTGTGTGTGTGCATTTGTGTGTAACTGACGAAAAATCAGCATCGAGACAACTACACGAACGGCGGCACAAAGAACTTGACCTTATTTCTCAGAACAATTTCTGTAATGACGTTTGTCGCAATGTAATGTGGAAGCCCTGTCGAGTTATGAGTGTCAAGATCCACCGTTCAACTGGGAATAAAATGAAGCAACCACGAGCGCCTTAATTCCTGTAGGTTTCATTACGAATGGAAATATTTTAAGGAAATTGATTCGCGGGGAAGTCAGATTTCATTTCATAAGGATCTCTTTTCGTGCTTTGTGGGAAAGTAACTTAGATCATTAAAGTGTCAACTCACTTTCAAAGTATAATTACGTCTGACACTCTTTGCGTTTTAAATTTCCTTTATTTTTCGTAAATATTCATTTCGTCTTTGCATACTGCTGCCATGTACATTAATTAAACAAACAAAAGTTCGCGAAGATGACCTTATTTCTGGAGAAACTGTCAAAAGGCGTATGAGCAGTATACCAGCAGACATTTTGTTAGCGTCTCCGCCCTCACTTCTGCTCGAGGGTCGTCCG
Source organism: Macrobrachium nipponense (assembly GCF_015104395.2). NCBI lineage: Eukaryota > Metazoa > Arthropoda > Malacostraca > Decapoda > Palaemonidae > Macrobrachium > Macrobrachium nipponense. The sequence goes on along the minus strand of NC_087211.1, from coordinate 21,922,243 downwards.
CAAACCTTACCTCAGGTCACGGTCATCGCGAAGGCGTGTCTAGCACCCGACCGAGTGTCGCTGTCATTACCACTGCAAGCAGATTATCAAAAATATTGCTCTCTCTCTCTCTCTCTCTCTCTCTCTCTCTCTCTCTCTCTCTCTCTCTCTGGTAAGATGCTTTCCTGTTATTTCGGAATCCCTCAAGACTGTCGACGAAAAGGAAAACGTTGAAATTCTTCAGCATTAGAACAACTTTCATGAATTTATAACTTCAGTTTATTTCATTATTGTAGCTACAGTGACCAGCGCCCTAACAATACTTCCGGGAAATAGAAAAACGCACTTGATTTTCAAAACTTTTTTTTTTTTCTAATTTAGTGCAGTTCAGGAAAATCATCTTTATGGGTTAAGTTTTTGTCTGAGTAGGTTGCTGAGTATTCATTAATTCATTAGTTTTAAAATCGAATTTATATGCTCTTAAATTCTATTAGGGAAACAGTTATCAAGTGTTAATATAATAATATGTTCTTATATATTTATCCTTTAATCTTACTCATACGAGAAAAATGCACTTGAACTCTGAGAGGGGAGAATGTTGACACGAAGAGAAAGAATCTCTCTGTTCTTGGAAAAAGACCAAAATCAGCCCATGCCTAATTGTGCACAGACCAAGTCAGGACTTCGTGAGACTGTGATCATCGTGTTGGTCCAGTTTCTGATGCTGCACTTTTCGTAGTAAAAGAGAGTGGCTAATGGGTATCATCACTGGATCAAAATCAGACTTCGAAAGCGAGTTTACAGGTCTTTGGGATAGGTCATGTCAGCTTGATTCAAGAGAGGGTGGTTGAAGTTTGTTGGAGCGTAAAGCTTTCGCCCGAAGCGGAATATCGAGACGTGACAGGGAGCGGAGATTCCAGTCTGCTTTATGAGAGACATAGACGGATAGAGAGGCAAAGGGTCCTCATAGGCACGACACTTCTAAATTCACCTGGATGCCTGCACCATTTCTCTCACCTAGCCTTTGGCATTGGCCCCATATAAGGGTCCATCGGTAGGCTGGGCCTAGGCCAAACTCCCTCCCTCCCTCCCTCCTTACGGAGCCTGTGATACTTGAACGTCGCGGGAAGCCTGGTAGCAGCACCGACCACTCAGGTGGCAGCGCTTCTTATAAAAGATCGAAAAGAGCCCAGAGCCGAAATTGAGGCTTTTAGCGCGGCTTAAGTGGCGGCTTTCGGCACGTAAATCCTCATTTGATGGGGTCGACTATCGCCTCTGATAACACACCTGACTCGACCCGATTAGCGTTCTATTAAGAGGCTCCTTCCTCAGCTGCCGTTCTGTTAACAAGATTGTTTCCTACCTTACCTTTCCTGGCTCTTGTGTTCGCATTCTTTTTTCTCTCTTTCGTCCGTAACTTTTTTTTATTTATATTTTTTTCTCATTTTCATTGTTTTGCCAAAATTCAATAGACTATGACGCAAACCTTGCCAAGCATACAAGTTTTCGAGTTCGGATTGATGCTAAAAGTTTACTCAGGGATAATAATTGTAGGGTCGAGAGAGAGAGAGAGAGAGAGAGAGAGAGAGAGAGAGAGAGAGAGAGAGAGAGAGAGAGAGAGAGGTGTAAAGCAACATAAATAGTGGAAAATCCCTTCACGTTGCAAGGCTGTAGATGATAGGTTAACAAGCAGCTACCATAATCTTGAACGGAGTAATAATACTGTTGACCCTTTCGTAACTTTTTGGAATCTTTTGTAAACTTATGACTTTTATAAAAGCTTCGAATTAGTTTCTCATTTCTGGAATTATTGAAAGATTTTGTTATGCGTCGTTTTTTTGTATCATTGTGTGTGATGAGCTGATCCTGTCAGTGATACGTTAAAGATTAGGCTGTCACACTTGATAAACGGCCAAAATTCCTCACATGTGCTGTTGTAATCTTCCGTTGAACTTCAGTTGCTTTTGATTATACTGCTTTTGCTATTTATCTGCTCTTCTCCCCAATATTTTTGGAGATTAAAGATATAAAATTCATAATGTAAACTTAATTTTTTCGTAAGGAAGCGATGTGATTTTGGGTTATTCCTTTGCCTCTTTACAAAAGAGGGGAGGAGTCTCTGGGAGGATGCCAAGACGGTGGTCAATGCCACATTCGTTCTTTCTCATATATATACTATATATATATATATATATATATATATATATATATATATATAATATATATATATATATATATATATATATATATATATATATATATATATATATGTGTGTGTGTGTGTGTTTTTATTTTCATCATGCACCTTTTTCGACTTTCACTTTCAGAGGTTTTGAGCGAGTCTCTAGGGATGAAGTTATAGAACCATCCCCATTCGTAGGAATGGCGAATCGAACCGCAGTCGTTTCAGATATTTGAGTGTATTATCCACACACACACACACACGCATATATATATATATATATATATATATATATATATATATATATATATATATATATATATATATATGTATGTATGTATATCACGTGTGTGTGTAGATAGAGAGATAGATGGATAGATAGATAGATAGATAGTCATTTCCTCTGGTTTCAAATTCAGTAAACCCCAACTTTCCTCCCTTAAATGCATGTACCATCAATCATTTCTTCTCTGATGACCACATCCACACGCATTAAAGTACAAGGCTAAATGCCTTCTTCCTTCTCTTTATTACGAAACCATAATACAGGGGTTTTTAAGTGGATACCCCATGCCCCTGTCATTTGGGTCATTTTAAAGGAGATGCAGTGCCAGCGTCCTGCTGAATCAAATGATAGATGCACAATCTTGTGGTAATGAGTGACACTTCTTCGACCAATCACCCTTTCGTCATGCAACTAACTGGGCCGTTATTGTATTTCATTTCCTTCAGAAAGTGAACATGGAAAAACCATGGAAGATACGACTCGTTTTTTCTGCAAATTACCTTTTAGTTATTCATCTAATGGACGAAGGAAATGAGGCTTCTGTTAGCTGTTCTTTCAAAAAGCTTTATTTGACAGTGGTCGAGTGCCGTTTGGCACTGTATTTCCATTTTTGGGTTTTCCTATATACTACATTTCTATACAACAATGTATGCCAGATTAGTTTTCAAGGCACGTTTCTTCTACTTTATATCTCTTGTTGCTTATCAAGTTTTGATGAATGGGCTGATATTGCATCACTGACGTGGCATACTCATTAAGTTATTTTATTGACATTCTAGAATCACGTGTTCATGTCTATATGATACACCGGCTGAATGATCCTCCTCGTCAGCAGAAGCTTTAGTCTGCGGGTACCAAGGTAACTAGGATGCTGAAGGCATCATTGCGTCTCTTCTTGATATTATGAAATTCTGATCGCTCGTTGCTGCACTTAGTAATAGGCCTACCCTTATTATGCGACGGAGTCATTTTGAAAGAATATTTCAAGTCATCATTCATTAAACATTAATGCAGTTTGTTCAAATCATCTGCCATTGATGCTGCGTGAGCAAGCGTGCATAAGATAAAATTATCTCGATTTACGCGTTAAAAGTCTGTCTGTCTTTTTTTTTTTTTTTTTTTTTTTTTTTTTTTTTTTTTTTTTTTTTCTTTTTTTTTTTTTTTTTTTTTTTTTTTGCATTGTTAGTTATTAGCATAAATGAATGTAGCGTTAAATTACTGCTACTTTTACGTGTCTGGTGATTATAGCAATTTCATGTTATCAGACATCAGTAAAACCTACTCTTGAGTGGTTGAAATTAGCCTCATCTGTTTCTGTCAACTAAAATTGCAATAAGTGGCATTAATTAAAGTTTTACAGTCGTCGTCATCAGTAAATTTAGTTTCATGCCTAGGAAATTTGATTTTTTTTTTTTAGTGGCCAGGCTGTATTACTCTTGATAATTCTTACTTTATTTTTCAAAGGCGTGGTTGCATCACCATTAATAACTGTCAATAGCTGTTGAGGCACTCGGAGGTAAATGCCTCCCCGCCCCGGTACCCACCCCACTTTTTTTTTTCTTTGTGGTGGTGGGGAAGTTGGCCTCTGGCTGCATTACTCTTAATAACTTCATGTCCATTTTTAAGGGCGGGGTCGGCGGTAATTTTCATGAAAATTCTACGTTTATTGAAATTTTTTTTTACGACGGGGCAGCTTCGCTAGTGCCTCTAATAACTACCGCTAGCACTTTAGGCTTTTAAAGCCTTATGCTAGGTATTAATCGTATGTCACTCAGACTTTGTAATGGGAAACTTGCGTGAGAAGGATTTGACTAAAGGATTGGTCGTCGTGATCCTATTTTCTTTGGTTCGTGCTGGCCCTATTTGCATGCATACTCTCTCTCTCTCTCTCTCTCTCTCTCTCTCGCTCTCTCTCTCTTCTCTCTCTCTCTCTCTCTCTCTCTCTCTCTCTCTCATATTATTTTCGGGGTATCATCCTTCACATCTGTCATGGCTTCTAATTTCATGCTTTTTTGGGAATCGATTATTGGTGCGTCTTGCGTTTGATTTAAAAAATGCTGCTCTGAAGGGATCATCGTTTGATGTAACTTTTG
>NC_087211.1:21880203-21912703 GCF_015104395.2 Macrobrachium nipponense | reverse complement strand
TTATTTCAAACCTATACGAAATTTAACCTGTTTGTTGTTTAGCGTTAGTTTGTTATAGAAATAAACTCAAGGATATGCGGACTTACCTAAGTTATGTTTAATGGTAAAATACGCGTGTTCAACATCCTCAAGCTTGTATGCAGCAGAGAAATCATTCTTTCTTGCAAGAGATATACTCGATCATAACGAACTGATGCATTTCAAAATGACCAAGCTTTAATTCAAATGAATTGTCAGTTTGTGTAGTAGTATAGCATAGCGCAAGGTGAAGCCAAATTCTTCTCTGGCGGGGTCTACCAACGCCATCTTGTGTCTACACAATTTAGATGCACGGGACTTTCGTTTGGTTCATGATAACATTCATGTTTTCTTCTTCCTCCTTTTCTTCTTCATATTCTTTTTCTCCCTGTTCTTATTCTTCTTTCGATTATTATTGTTATTATTATTTTTATTATTATTATGATTATTATTATTTCACCGTTGTTATGTGTGATGTTTTCTTAACCATCCGTGATGCTCTGCAGTAAGCAAGGCCTTTTCCTCTTGAGATCTCCAGAGTGCAGCTCCGGCGCCACTTACTCGACCCTAATCGTGAACTGAATGAAGGCAAAAGACATTCTAACGTATTTTACAACGAGGGAGCAGTGGTATTGAATCGCTTAATAACACAGCGGCTGACGCATGACCTCCTGCGACGACCTGGATCTCTGCTTTCCAGGTGAAGGGGAGAGGGCTGAATCCAGGGATGATGAGGGCGGTGGTCCCACGACGAAGAGGCAACGCGTAATGCATCTTTCGAAAGGGTTTTATTTGTTTTTTTAATTGTTTTCCCACTTTCTAAAGCATGCTCGTGCATTTTGATTTCAACTTCTGGTCAGTAAGACGCAATATTTACGCAGTTAATTTGTACTATTCCGAGAGAAAGATGGAGGGAGAGTTTTTCCATGCGCCCAGGGGGTATTATTTCACCTAATAATGCCTTCTGTTCATCGCAGCAACTGCGACCTTCCGGTGCACAGACGAATGAGCCTTTCTCTCCCCATCTCTCTTTCTGGAGGGAGCTGCGCCAAGTTAAATGACGGAGTGGTAGCATACTATACTATGCCCGCGAGCACGAGTAGACGAAGGTACTTAACTTTTCCGTTGGCGGTGATCACTCACATTGTGTTCATTTTCTTCAAAATAATAAGCAATCTTTTGTATTACTGAGGCTTTTTCCGTCCATGTTTACTCTAGAATTCTCTCCCGCCACTATATTCCTTGGAACTTATAAAATAAGGATTTTTGTAGGATTGATTTCATGCTTTCTAATACCGAGACAATTCGACTTCCCTCTTCATTGCTCTATTTTTACATAACGGTACTCAATTTCCTCATCTGCCCAACCTCTGCATCAGTAAGGAAATCGTTCGAAATTATTTTAGTCTTGGATAGCGCAAAATGCCTGTTTTCCTGATTCAACTCAGCCTCCGGGAAGCGTATTCCCGAAATATAACCGAGTATATATACCAAGGTCTAAAGAATTTAGCCCTTGATATGTACCAGCCCTTCACTGAAAAAGCGGAACGCCATATCTTAAAAGCTAACCATAGTATCTTTTTGAAAATAATCCCATTGTGTTTCCCGCACCCAAATTAACAATATTTGAACTCTACGAAATACCCTAACCTACCTTAACTCCACCCAACCTAACCTAGCCTAGGGACTAGCAAAAAAAATAAAATAAAAACCAGGAATTTGCCTCCGGGAATCGAACTCCCTCCTGATCATTCACACGAAGGGGCTGCCAAAATCATGACACGTCCTTCGCTAGGTATACAGCCAGTTCCATCTCGCCTCAGATGGCTGGAAAAGAGTCCATAAGTCCACGCTTGGCTTTTTAGTTATTTCCACTTTTTAATACGTTGGGCCTGCCTTGAGTCAAGTGCCTATCCTGGCTCAAGGCCCACTGATATAAACTAACAATTTATTTGATAGTTTTAGGGGCATTGGGATTCATTTTAAAAGCTTTTGGCTTAGACGTGTTAATGGTCTGTCGTCCAATGAATTCATACTTTTATTATTAATAATAGATATATACATTAATATATAATATATATATATATATATAATATAATTATATATTATATCTATATATATATATTATTATATATGTATATATGTGTATATATATATATATAATATATATATATATATATATATATTATATATATATATATATATATATATATATATAAGTACAGTTCGTGTTAAATTACTTCTAAAGAGTTCTTTTCAGTAAGAGCAGTAGACCTGAGGGTACGTGAAGTTCATTTTCCCTCTCTTACTCAACTGCTTTCAAAATCAAATATCTAACCTAGGCCCACTTCATTTCATAAAGCAATGTCTTTGAAATTGATATTTGGAATAAATAAATAAATAATAAAAAAAAAGGTCTGGTGAAATTTTTTTAATGAAATTTAATTAATCCTGAGGTCAGTTACTACACGATTTGCTGTTATTGGATTGCATTTGCGTAGAATTTCATCCATTGTAATAACTATCCAATACAATATCTCATTATCTGAAATCACGCCGTTCATATCATACCGTGGAATTATGGCAGCCTTACTACTTAGACGGGGGAACATGGCGATAGCTTGATCTTCGAGCAGCCAATGGAATCGCTCGATTCGTGTGACGTCACGAGACCGTCGGTATCTTCATTGGCCTACGAAGGTCGCGGAACAATGTTGCTTCTTCTTCAAGCAGAGAAAGCCAGGAAGCTCGGTACCCGGATTGTTGGGCCCTTCGCATTTGGTAGTTACCTTCACCTACAACCTAATTCCGATTAGTGAGCGAACGGATATTATGATGAATATACTGTTGTTATTGTTGTTGTTGTTGTTGATGTTGTTGAGGCTTCTTTACTTGTGTGATTTCAGTGTTAGAATAAAGTGAACCCTTTTTGATACCACTGCAGCACAATTTATATATTTTGCTAGACTGGAATGACCGAACAAGACTTTGAAAACGACGTATTGGCGCACTTTGTAAACAAGATTTAAATAAAAGTTTGTGAGGACGTATTTATGGGACACACGATTTCATGCAACTTACCTCATAATGTCATCGTGTTACTTTCCACAAATTTGTCGCAAAATTACCTTCACTCCTAAAATGGATCAGGGAGAAACTGGTTTTTTTTTGGGAATAAATTGCTTTCAAGTAAATATAAGGATAAAGTGTATTCAAGGTCAGACATTCTCTCCTAAATTGGATCGGGGAGAAGTTTGTTTTTTTTTGTGTGTGGGTAGGGGTGTGTGGGAATGGGGTGGGGAGGAATAAATTGCTCCAAGTAAATATAGAGATAAAGTTTATTAAAGGTCAGACAGTTTCTGTTTTGTTAATGCATTTTACTTTCAAATTATTTCACTGTAATTCATAAAAATCTGGCACTGGAGTCATGATCCGTAAAACAAATTTGAAAGAAAGTAATAACAAGAAATATGTTCTCTTTTTATTTGCAGTTGCCCAAATTAATTTACGCTTCCTCTCATAGCGTTCTAGTTGTCTCCTTTTTATACTGATATATATAAGTTTTTTTGTCGGAAACGTGTCTTAGCCGTTTAGGAAACTGTAACCACAAGGGAGCCTCACTTTCCTATTTGACGAAATCTGGAAGGTCCACGGATTTACGACACGACAGCCTTTGCTACGTAAAAAGCTGTGTGAAGTCCAACGAACCAATAAAAACAATTTCACATTTCCAATTCATTTAATAGGAGAGCCGAAGTTAGTGTAAGAAAGGACGTTGAAGACCAAAACTACTATAAATTAAATGACACTAAGAAACATTCACTGGTGCGAGGGGACCATCAGGTGAAAGGTCTTTTATATCAGAGGTTAAAGCCAATGGTGACTGAAAAGTTTGGGCCTTGTAAATTTTATAGAAATTTTTAGCAAATTTGGATATCAAGGCCGAAATAGTGTCGGATTTTATTTTCACAATAATGGTAATGTTGTATGGTAGGTCAAGATTGCAAGCAAAATATCTTGTTTAGTAAAAAAAAAAAAAAAAAAAAAATCCTCCTTTTCACGTTGTGACTTGGAATAAATTAGTGAGCGAGGGACACGATTGAGCAAGACTGAGAAGAATGATTGATTTACAGCACATTTTAGTGATTAAAATAGACAGTTATGTGTTACGTCATAATGGACCTTGAGTGGTGACGTTTAGAAGGGAATTAAAACCATGTTTGCTACTGCATCTGTGCATGTTACGCACAACACGTGAAGGAACTAAAGGCTCATTTCTTGGACATGCGATTTGGTAATTGGCCTGCTCCTGTCATGACCTGACTTCTTGTGATGTTTCTTTATGGTTCGTTCATGAATGCACTGAATGAAGGCTTTTCAAAAGATGCACAAGAACGAGGAAACTGTTCTTAGCCTAAACTGGTCGAGTTTCCTGTTGCTCCGAAGACAGGAACCTTCCCATTGCGTCACTGCATCTCAGATTTTGGCTTCCAGAAAGACTGCATTGACGATGGGAATATTATCACATCAGGGAGCCGTTTGTTTCCTTACTGATTAATCAATTTGGACCAGGAGATGTCAAAGTAGGTCTTCAGGAAGTGGCCATGCGTGGCAGGGGCTGAAGGTGCCTTGTTCAGCCCAGCAGGAAACCAAGAATGCGTATGTTGGTTGAAGACCTCGTCGAGCCGTTTGCAATCGAGAACACTGGAAAGATCAGTCATATCTCTCTTTTGAGTTTTTTCTGTCGTTCTTATTTTCTTTCTTTCTTTCTTTCTTTCTGTCTAAAGCGAAGGCAAAGCAACAAATTAGCCGAAGGTTTTGTGAAGCGTCTTACAGATACTCAGGAGCCCTCTGAGGCACTAATTGGCTGATGGTAATGAATTGTTGTAATTAGGTTGCAGGCGCCATTATGCACGAAACTGAAGCTCTCCTATGATCGATTAAGCGGGCATCCTTGGGTAATAGAGATATTGGTGAAACTCAGCTTCGATTTGGGCAATGTTGAGATGAGAAAGTAAGTATCACATCGAGAGAAAATGGTTGTAAATTTACAAAGAATATATATACAACAAAATTAAACGGTTGACGTTTTGGTACGCTGAGTAAACGTGTTTGTAATATAAGTGGTCGAATTTATTTAAACAAAAGAAACTAGATAGGAGGAGGAGGAGGTGATGTAGACCACTTCCTATTCAAAACAAATTATGAAGGAACCTGACCATTCAATAACTGATTATTCCGCGGACGTTCGCAGAGTCATTTGCTGTTTTTGTCGTCTCGAAACAAGATCGATGGAAGTGAAAACTGCTCTTAAATATTCATTATTTCTTCGGCTGTTTTGCATACTGATTTGGTCCGAGGGATTTTAATTACTTCGGTTTGAAATTATTGCGGTCAAGAAATCCGCTGCTCGTGCCAGCCTTGTGGTTGAAAGGGATCGTGGCAAGATTAGAGAACCCACTAATTTTCAAGACAATATTATACCACTTTGATTTATATATATGTGTGTGTGTGTGTGTGTGTGTGTGTGTGTGTATACACATACATACACACATACACATAAAATATATTATCTGCATATGTAATATATATATATAATATATGTATACATATATATATATAATCTATATATATATATATTTATATATATATATGTATATATGTATATAATGTATATATATGGCATGTACTATATATAAACCCTTAAACGCCGGAGCGGTAAATAAAAAAATGACTCCCGTATGCCGGAGGGGTTTGAGAGTGAGCGCGTAAGCGGAAAAAATAATTTTTTCAAAAATCACAGCGCGCTTAGTTTTCAAGATTAAGAGTTCATTTTTGGCTCCTTTTTTGTCATTGCTTGAAGTTTAGTATGCAACCATCAGAAATGAAAAAAATTATCATTATCATATATAAATAATGCGATATATGATAGCACAAAAACGAAATTTCATATATAATTGTATTCAAATCGCGCTGTGCGCAAAACGGTTGAAGGTAACAAGTTACTTTTTTTTTCGTTGTAATGTGCACTAAATTGCGATCATTTTGATATATAACACATTGTAAAACGATAAAAGCAACACAGAGAAAATATTATCACAAAATAATGCATGAATTCGTAACGCGCTTACGTAACACATATTTTTTTGTTTTCAAAAATTCACCATAAATTCTAAATATTGTCCTAGAGACTTCCAATATGTTTCAGAATGAAGACAAATGATTGAATATTACTATACTGTAAGAATATTAGCTTACAAATGCAGTTTTCGACCATATCTGACGAGCTAAAGTTGACCAAATCGTAATATATATTTTTTTTATATTTTTTTATATGCAATTATTTCGGAAATAAGAAAAGCTACAACTTTCAAATATTTTTCGTTTTATTCTACATGAAATTGCGCACATTTTCATATATAAAACTCTATGAAATGCCTAATATAAAGAAACGAGCAAATATTCCGAGAATGGGACTTACGCATTTCGGAGATTTGTGGCGGAGAATCCGCGCGCGGGGGAAGGGAAAGGAAAGTTTTTTTTTAAAAATTCACCATAAATTTAAATATTGTGCTAGAGACTTCGAATTTGTTTCACGATGCAAGATAAATGACTGAATATTACTAGACTGTAAGAGTTTTATCTTACAATTGCGTTTTTCGACCATTTCGGTAGAGTCAAATTGACCGAACGTGGTTTTTTTTCTATTTATCGTGATTTATATGCAAATATTTCGAAAATGAGAATAGCTACAACCTTCAACTATTTATTGTTGTATTATACATGAAATTGCGCACATTTTCATTTATAAAACGTTATGTAACGGCTAATTTAAAATGGTGCAAACTTACCACAATCGCACGTATGATTTTTTCGGAAGAGTTACCGCGCGGACGTAAAGAAAATGTTATTTTTTTCATAAATTCACCATAAATCGAATATTGTGCTAGAGACTTCCAATTTGTTGCAAAATGAAGGTAAATGCTTGAATATTACTAGAATATAGGCGTTTTAGCTTACAATTGCTTTTTCGACCATTTCGGTAGAGTCAATTGACCGAAGGTTGAAAATTTGTCACTTATCATTTTTTATATGAAAATATTTCAAAATTGATAAAAGCTACAACCATGGTTGTTTTTAGTTGTATTGTGCATGAAATTGCGCACATTTTCATATATAAAACTTTATGTAACGCTAATTTAAAATGGTGCAAACATTACCACAATCGCATGTATGATTATTTTCGGAAGAGTTACCGCGCGGACGTAAGGAAAAAGTTTTTTCATAAATTCACCATAAATCGAAATATTGTGCTAGAGACTTCCAATTAGTTGCAAAATTAATTTAAATGATTGAATATTACTAAAATATAAGAGTTTTAGCTTACAATTGCGTTTTTCGACCATTTCGGTAGAGTCAAAGTTGACCGAAGGTTGAAATTTTGGCACTTATCGTTATTTATATGAAAATATCTTAAACTGATCAAAGCTACAATCGTGAGTATTTTTTTTGTTGTATTCTACATAAAAATGCGCACATTTTCATATATAATACTCTATGTAACGGCTAATTTAAAATGGTACAAAAATTATGTCAAAGTGACGAAATAATTTCAGAGATGTGTCACAGATACTTTTTAGTGCGGCAAGAAAGAAATTCGCGCTTGCGCGCCTGCGTAACGATTGTAAACAAAACAACACCTTGATCCGTGAACTCCCAGCATCCCCCAAGGCGCGTGATTCAAGAGTTTTCGGCTGGTAGGCCTAAAAGTATTTTTCCGCGAATTTTTAAAAAAAACTTTACAAAAAATGTCGACGTAAAATACGTCCAGTCGGCGTTTAAGGGTAAATGAAAGTGGTATAATATTGTCTTGAAAAATAGTGGGTTCGTTAATCTTGACATCCTTTGAAAGTGTATAGTATATTGAAATATAGTGTTATAACATTTCCTTTTCCACCGTTTCCAATTCTCTTTACCTCTTTGTATTTTCTGGTAACTATTACTCTTTCCACATTTGCCTTCAATCGTACCTTTTTCACTTATTCAATCAACTCTCTCCTGTTCACAAATGCCGTCAGTTCTGTCTCTTTCAACACATCCTGCCTCTTCTAAATTTCCCCGTCAGTCTCTTTGCCTCTCTCACATCTCGGGGCAGAACTCGCGTGTTCGCCTGTTCACTATTACATAGTATTATGGCCGCAGCTCATGATTACCGATCAGGACCCCAGGTCATCTTTTTACGCTCGGCCTGTTAGACGTTTTCCTCAAGGTTGACTTTCGTCCTTGTGAGTAACATGACATTTTACCCGTATTTTAAGACATCTTATGTCATCTCTGCCTTATTCTTTATCTCGTTTTTATAGAAGTTTTATGACGACTATGCCATTTTTCCCTCCTTTTTAAGGCATCTTAAGACATCTTTACCTTGTTCTTTTTCGTAAACTTTTTGTTTTTTTAGCTGCCGAGTGATATTTATTCTTCCCCGGTGATTAGATCTGTGTTGGCTTAGTGTTTTTAGTTGACCGCCATTGAAAATGGTTCCTTTGTCCGAAAGTGTTCTGTGAAATCCTTCATCAGTCGCCTCCCAGAGCTGAAATAACAATAGGAAGGAGGAGACTTGACTCGAGGGAAAAGCAAACGCATTGTTAGAGAAATATTCATTGACGAACAGGTCTGCAGAGCGACTCCATTTTCTTTGAAACTGAAGTATGTCGGACTTCTTCAACTTCGTATAGGGCGAGGAGGTCGTTCACATCAGCCAGCCTCTTCCTTCTCCCGAAATGTCAGAATTTCAAGCACTCGCAGTCAAGTCAAGGGTCTGGAGATGGGTGGAGTCGCACTCGAAGTTAGAGGGAATAAATACATCAATCACCGCCACCTCCTCCTCCCCTTCCCAGCCTCCCTTCAACCTCCCTCCCCTCTCCCCCTCCCCCTTCCTCGTACATGCTGGCTGCTAGATGTTGATAAAGGGTGATGTTCAGTGGCCCAGATGTAAACACCTGATGACCTACTTTAACCCCTGCCTCTATAAAAGGAGAAGATCCGAGAACTTCTAGAGAGAAAGGGATAGAAGGCAGAGAATAGTAGGGGCGGTGGGGGGGAGGGGTTATCGTGGATAGTCATTAGGTTAAGGCTGTTAGGAAGAGCAACAGGACTTGTTTCCTGTTAACACAAGGCATTTGGGAGTCAGGAAACGATATGGAGGTGATTACTCGCACAAAGCTATCTGTGTATCTAACTGGCTCTCTGATTATCTTTTTATCTATCTATACATATGTATAACTGAATCACGAAAGTTAGGAACGTGATAAATCCATAAATAAAGATACATGCCACGAAGGAAAAATAAACGAAGGAGGATCTGCAAGATCTTTCGACGTTAAACGTCCTTTACTGAGCAGAGACTCTGCTCAGTAAAGGACGTTTAACGTCGAATGATCTTGCAGATCCTCCTTCGTTTATTTTTCCTTCGTGGCATATATCTTTATTTATCTATACATATGTATATATATTTATGTGTGTGTGTGTGTAAAACAATTTAGATTACATTCGAAGCATTTTGAACCGTTGTTTTGATTTCCTAATGGTCGTATACGTTGGTTATATATATACACTATATACCCAGTTTCTTTAACTACGTACTCTAACATGTTTTCAAGAAATTTGCGCACAGCAAGGGAAACGGAATACAACGAAGACTCGGTTTTACAAATAGCAGCAGGGATTGAAGCTGTATATTACCGTTTTAATGCTTTCAAAGATCTGTATAATTGAGGAGCACGTGAAGTTGCCGAGGTTTTGTTAACAAACACCCTTCAATTTTTATTTCTTTTGAAGTAACTTTAACCTAAAATAATCATATTTTATCTCGAAATTGAGAGAGAGAAGAGAGAGAGAGAGAGAGAGAGAGAGAGAGAGAGAGAGAGAGAGAGAGAGAGGACTTATTTAATTTTCGACTTTATGGAAAAGAAACTTAGGAAATAGTAACTGATACAGTAGATTAGTAACTGACTGCGCATTTATCGTTTACTGTATATGACATAACAGAAAGTTGCAAGTATTAGGATGTCTCAAAGACTTATTAGTCCATCCGAGGAGACATCGTGTGCTCATTTATCTCTAGGAGCAGATTTCACTGTTTCAATGTTTCTATTAGTTGTCCTGTCAATCGTCGTGTATCTAAGCCATACATGTTCAGGTTCTCTAGTTGTCTTAGGTAACCTATTTGCCTAATTGATGAAATTAACGTAAATTTGCATTGTAATGAATTCGAGACGAGCCCTAAGACGTGTATGTTAGGCAACTCCAGAATGAAAGATTTTGCGGCAGATGAAAAAAAAAAAACCTTTTTGAGTTACAGTACCTTAAGATAGTTCTGGTTAAACAGGTTTCGGTTCATTCCATAATGAGAACAGTGTCTCGCTTTTGACAATAGTTGAGATTATCAAAGATAATCCTTTTTTCATTTCAATAGTACATCAAAATTTAAACGTTGCCTAAATATTTTTATCTAAACAAAAAATCAAGATTCGATGACTTGACTTGCTGTCCGCCTCTGTTCTTGGCTTTCCTCGATGGAATATCATAGTCCTTCCTGTCTGCTCTGTTCAAGACATCCCTTTCCACTCCTTTCACTGAAGAACGAGTCAGAGAAAGGGGGCATCTTTTTCCTAATTAAATCTCAGCATGTCTTTCTGTGAGATCTTATTGATTATAAAAAAAGAAGGCATCAGGGGAAAATGCAGAAATATAAAAAAAAACATTATATCCTGAAATATTCTGTCAAAATTCAGAGTCCAGAAAAACTCCATCGCCGAAGATTCGTCTTCCTCAAGATTATGTTGCTGTTGACGAGAGATTTGTCAACTCATTGACTTTTATGACTGAATCCAGTCAATGATGTAAAACAGTCGGCCGATCCGCGGATTATGTATCAACGCCTGATGCAGCTAAGCAGCCAAAAGGGAGGAAGGTCATTAATGGGAAGTTTGCTCGCTGATGATTGGTCCATTTAGAGGTTAAGTGAGTCAGTTACTTCGCTTTATACTTCCTGTTAGATCCGGGTGGCCCCCTTCGCTCTCTTGAGGACCTCTAGAAAGCCGTTTCATCGTAGTGCATGCCCATGAGCCATTATTCGTCCGTGGTGCCCATCATTTTGTTCTTGTCTTGGACTTTGACGCCGGGTGTTTTGTATGTGGTGTCATAGTCTGTAATCATGGTGAAAGTTGATGTTTTTCGGTTGTTCGTCGAGAATCCACTCAGCAGTAGCTACGTTGACCTGTTCTCTCTCTCATACTCATTCTTTAGTATTGTTCTTCGCATATATTTTATGCAGCTGATTTTCAGTTACTTGCGCCAACTTTTGTGTTTGTTTCCATATTCATATTATCATGCATCTGTCATGTGGTTGAGCTTTTTTTTTTATTTACTCCTTGTATTATGACCTGACATATTGTTAAGGTCAAAATTTAATTTAAGGTTCCTAAACCCTTCTCGGAAGGGCCTCGCCACCCTTCAGGTAACATCGGGTTTCTCCAGCTATGTCGTCAACGTGCTCTTCGTACACACACTCGTGCCTCTAATCAGTGAAGTTAGAATTTCCCTCTGCAACAACGTCGTACCTCGTGAGTTTCTCACGTACGCAAGACTCAATACCCAGTGATGTCTGCTCATCGAACTCCAGGTGAAATATCTGCGCTTCGCTCAGGGAAGCTGCCATATGCAAGAGAACAATTCTTTGTTATTGGTATCATTATGGAAAGAAGAAATGTTATTCATTATTATTTTAATAGTTATTGACGAAATGAAAGTAGTTGTTTTTAGCAGTCGTGTTAGTGGTAATATAGAGCAAAGTCCACAATATTTTGTTGTCTGGTGCTAAATTCATCAGAGTGAGTTTCCTCAGCCATTATTATTAAAGACAGATCTTAGTATATAATGCTTTCTAAAGATTTACAAAGGGTCACAGAACAAAACTACAGCGGATTTTATTGTTGAGCGCCCATATTATTATGAGAGGTATCAATAATATTTATTCATTAATTTTTTTTTTTTTTTTTTTTTTTTTTTTTTTTTTTTTTTTTTTTTTTTTTTTTTTTTTTTTTTTTTTTTTTTTTTTTGTTCTATCACAGTCCTCCAATTCGACTGGGTGGTATTTATAGTGTGGGGTTCCGGGTGTTCATCCTGCTCCTTAGGAGTCCATCACTCTTCTTACTATGTGTGCCGTTTCTAGGATCACACTCTTCTGCATGAGTCCTGGAGCTACTTCAGCCTCTAGTTTTTCTAAATTCCTTTTCAGGATCTTGGGATCGTGCCTAGTGCTCCTATGATTATGGGTACGATTTCCACTGGCATATCCCATATCCTTCTTATTTCTATTTTCAGATCTTGATACTTATCCAATTTTTCCCTCTCTTTCTCTTTTCAACTCTGGTGTCCCATGGTATTGCGACATCAATGAGTGATACTTTCTTCTTGACCTTGTCAATCAACGTCACGTCCTGGTCTGTTTGCACGTATCACCCTATCCGTTTCTGATACCATAGTCCCAGAGGATCTTTGCCTGATCGTTTTCTATCACTCCTTCAGGTTGGTGCTCGTACCACTTATTACTGCAAGGTAGCTGATGTTTGTCTTGCACAGGCTCCAGTGGAGGGCTTTTGCTACTGAATCATGCCTCTTTTTGTACTGGTTCTGTGCAAGTGCCGGGCATTCACTTGCTATGTGGTTTATGGTTTCACTTTTCGTATTGCACTTCCTACTATGGGAGAGTTGTTATTTCCGTCTATCTTACTTTGAACATATCTGGTTCTTAGGGCCTGATCTTGTGCCGCTGTTATCATTTTCCTTCAGTTTCCTTCTTTAGCTCTCCCCTCTGTAGCCATTGCCATGTGTCATCGCTGGCTAGTTCTTTAGTCTGTCTCATGTATTGTCCGTGCATTGGTTTGTTGTGCCAGTCCTCTGTTCTTTCTGTCTTTCTCCTGTCTCTGTATATTTCTGGGTCTTCGTCTGCTTTTATTAGTCCTTCTTCCCATGCACTCTTTAGCCACTCGTCTTCACTGGTTTTCAGATATCCCCATGTGCTCTGTTTTCGATGTTGACGCAGTCCTCTATACTTAGTAGTCCTCTCCCTCCTTCCTTTCGTGTTATGTTATAGTCTGTCCGTATTTGCTCTTGGGTGTAGTGCTTTGTGTATTGTCATATGTTTTTTTTCCTGGTTTTCTGATCTATGCTGCGGAGTTCTGCCTTCGTCCATTCCACTATTCCTGCGCTGTATCTGATTACTGGCACTGCCCATGTGTTTATGGCTTTTTATCATATTTCCGGCATTGAGTTTTTGACTTGAGTATCGCCTTGAGTCTCTGCATATATTCTTTTCCTGATCGTGTCCTTCATCTCTTGGTGTTTTATATCTCCTCCTTCCATTATTCCCAGGTATTTGTATCCTGTCTCATCTATGTGTTTGATGTTGCTCCCATCTGGTAGCTTTATCCCTTCAGTTTCTCGTTACTTTGCCTTTTTGTATGTTGACTAAGGCGCATTTTTCTATTCCAAACTCCATCCTGATGTCCCAGATACAATCCTTACAGTCTGGATTAGGGTATCTATTTCCTTGATGCTCTTACAAACAAAGCTTGATGTCGTCCATGAACATCAGATGGTTGATTCTGTTGCCTCTTTTCTTGAGTTGGTACCCGGCATCCATCTTCTGTAGTACTTTTGTCATGGGAATCATGGCTACTACGAAGAGTAGTGGGGACAGTGAGTCGCCCTGGAAGATCCCTCTCCTGATATTAACCTCTGCTTAGTCTTATTCCAGAGCTTGTAAGTATTGTATTCCAGTTGCGCATTGTATTTTTGAGGAAGCTGATGGTGTTTTCCTGCCCCATATATTTTCAGGCATTCTATTAGCCATGTGTGTGGTATCATGTCGAAGGCTTTCTTATAGTCTATCCATGCCATGCTTAGGTTGGTTTTCCTTCTCCTACTGTTATTATTATTATTATTATTATTATTATTATTATTATTATTATTATTATTATTATTTATTATTATTATTGTCGCGTGACGAAAGGAAAGAAACGCACAGGTCAGGTTAACTTCAAAGACAGATCATTTTAAAACAGTTGGTGCAAATTATTTAACTTCGGAGAACGTCTTGATATTTCAGATTTGGGGATTGCTACTTGACTTTCCTTATCATAAGAATAGGAAATTCTATGAAGAAAAATGATTGACTCCTTATTATGACTGACGCTTCAGATTTTTAAATGCCTACCTCCCTAGTTTCGGGCCATGCTGAATTTAAAAAATCGTAATATTTATTCATTAATTATATTTTACTGCCAGTTAAATGTATTTTCAGATAATAGAGAGCGATCATTGCATAACATCATTTTAGTTTCTTAGTTTTAGTTTCCCTTTGATATACAGATATGTGATATGATCATATATTTACATATAAATGGTTCCTCGTTGGACGAGTGGTTTTCGCGCTCGGCTGCCAACCCGATGGTCCGAAGTTCGATTCTCGGCCCGGCTAACGCTGAATCAGAGGAATTTATTTCTGGTGATAGAAATTCATTTCTCGATATAAGCTGTAGGTCCCTTGCCAGGTGGCCAATTGGTTCGTAGCCACGTAAAAATATCTAATCCTTCGGACCAGCCCTAGGAGAGCTGTTAATAAGCTCAGTGGTCCTGGTAAACTAAGATATTACTTAATTTTATGCTAATATATATATATATATATATATATATATATATATATATATATATATATATATATATATATATTGTGACGAAGTGGCCTAGAGTATCTGGGTCTGGACACCATTAATACTTGGTGCACGAAGTAGCCAAAGATCTGTGTCTGGACACCCTTAATATTTGTTAACCCAAATTGCCAAGTATCTGGTTACTTCACTTACCATTTGTAAAGAGGCCCTTTTATTCCTGGGTCTGGGACACCTTTTGTACTTAGGGCACAGTTTGATCAAGTACTTGGTTATTGCTTACCTCACTACAGCCAGACACCTGACCCTTCATCACAAATACTAAACGACTGAATACTCTAAAGGTAACAGTGATCCCTTATAGAACTGAACAGTCAAGAAAACAATCAGTCTATGTTCATTAAAATAGATGTGAGGTAATCTTAATTAAAGGGCATCACTCCTACAATTTCAAATATAAGCATTTCCCTGATTCTGATTCATTTGAGGGAAACGGCACAATTACCACTCTATATTTCTACCTAAACAAAATAAAATATAATACAGGTGGGGAACCAAAAAAATAAAATGCTCATATAAATTATAAATATAAAAATTTTATTTCCAAATTCAAAATTTATAAGTGAAATTCACAATCTCAGGAAAAATGTTATTACTTGAAAACCAAAGTTTAATTAATTCTTGAATTAATTATTAAGCAAAATTAAATCAAAGTTTATCAAGAAAATTAAATTAAATCATAAAGCAATAATTAAATTTGAAATTAAATTTAATTAAATACAAATTAATTTGCAAGTGTTAGATTCAAACAATTACACTATAGAATATTATTGAAACTAATTAAACAAAATAAAGACAGCGCAAAAAAAAACATAATGGATAATATGAAAACAATTAAAGCGTTGACAGTTACAAACATTAAGCATATAAAAATGGACATGTCAAAAGAACAAAGCAAAAGAAATGTATTGAAAATGATAATTTTATCCAATGGTAAAGTAAAACCTCGAAGTGCACTTCAAAACATTTGTAAAATATCTGTATACACAGCTGCAGCTTCTCACTCAAGAGAAAGGCCTGTTACACACTTTTACACTTTCGTGGGCACCTTCACAAAACTAATAGAAATAATACTATGTCCAGATTCCACAAACAACACATATTTTACTAAGAATTATATGAGTGACCTCCTCAAATACAAATGTAAGTTACATTATTATGTTAATGAAACATTCACGAACGAGCGAGTGCGAGAGAGAGAGATACTATCCCTCACGCCAGCGGCTAGGTCTCGGAATTGAAATGAATCGTTCTCTATCCCCATAAGTGTATGGGCGATTAGCATCTAGTTCAAGACGAAAACATATTATGTCATCTCTCTATGTTAAACATGAATAACATCATTGTAGGGAAGGTTCTCGAAGCTGCATGGGAGGTCTCTACGTGTGTTTGCATAGATAAAGAAATCAGCTTGCTCAGGCCTTCTCGAGATGTGAATAACAACCTTACTCTTTCTCTCTGTCTTACGTTACTTTTTCTTCTCTCCGCCTTATGCATGTTTAAAAATGAAAAGTTACACTACTTAAGATGTGTTATCTTTAAATGTGGGAATCTGAAAACAAAAACATACATTTCATAACATGATACACAGTTTCTGAGGTGAATTAATCATATTACCAAAATTATAATTGCATTACAAAACTTACATTATAAGAATATATATAGATATATATATACATATAGTATATGTGTGTGAGTGTGTTTGGGAGCGCGACCTTTTGTGCTTGTCCATGAGATAATTCTCAGTGAAACAGAATGCAAGTTTCCCTTCAGTATCACATCTGAGAAAAAGTCTCTCATGGGAAATATCAAGTTAACATCCTGAACAATGTTTTTGGTACCTGGGCATTGAACGGATAGGTCACGAGGTGCAGCGACCTTCTAACAAGAGGGAGATTGGTGGATAAAATTCCTTTGGGCCTCTCGGCTAAGCAATAAGGTATAAATACTAGCAGGTCGTCATGCAGAATGTGCAGAAGTGTAGAATCTTAATATCTAGCCTCTTCTAACCTCTTTATACGGTATGAAAGGCGTGGCATTGGTAGGAAAGATCGTGTAAGCTACAATTACATTTCAACCAATTTGGATTGTCCACAGCTGACTGGCATCTTATACAAGCAAACTCCTATGCTGGTACCAGACAACACAATAAAACCTTTTCTGTATAAAGCAGCCCCCGCTCTCCAGATTCAGATGTCCTCCTCACCACACATCAGATAAGTTTCAAAGTCTGTCAGTCTAAATTCGAACTTTATGCTCGGTCTGACTTTTCATACGAATAGACCTGCCATTTGCAGTATGATTTCAATTTTTACTCTCTCCACACCCCAGAGAAGCTTTGCAGCTTATCAGTCGGAATTCAAACCAGGTTTCTCTCGCCGGATTTTCATGCGAACAAAAAGTTGTTTTCCATTTTGGCAAGCTAGGTTGGCACCGCCGCATGGGGACGGCTGCAGTATGGAAAAAGCTGGTCTGTAGTTTCCAAAGTACTCCTCTTTACCCCCTGTGGTAGGGATCAAATCTTGCCCCAATAGCTTGGGAAGTTCGAAACCGCCTGCATAGTTCTCGTCTCTCTCTCTCTCTCTCTCTCTCTCTCTCTCTTCTCTCTCTCTCTCTCTCTCTCTCTGGGTTTCAGCGGAGGTCGAGAGAGAGAGAGAGAGAGAGAGAGGTAGAGAGAGAGAGAGAGAGAGAGAGATAATAACAGACGTGAGTAATGATTACTCCGTCAGAATGTATACCATCATATCATAATTAAAAACGGGAGGGCATCGATCAGGTAATCTTCAGCCCTTGGTTGAAACGATTATTCATCAGACTCTGTGTGTGTGCGTGTGTGTGCGCGCGCTTGCGTTCATAGCTCGTCAAAGAAAATCATTTCCCTGCTGAGACACCGCTTTACGAATGAACCAAATCAAGGTTCATCACTAAGCGAATTACGTTTGCGTTTGGAAAAGGTCAAATGTCTTACTTCTGCAGGTATCTGGGCTTATTTTCGATGGTATCAGCTGATATCATAAAGATGGGATCAGCTCTTATCACAAAGAAAGGATCCTGCAAGGACTTGCAGCCAACACCGTTGTAAGGATTATTATTATTTTTTTTTTTATGCAGTTTGTTTCTGATGAAATATCTGAGATTGACTGCGATTCCTGGGGTCCAAATCAGATATTGTAAAGATTAAAGTATTTTGATTTCTCTTTTTAATTCAGCTATTATAGTAAATTTAATACTTTCTGGCCATCAATAGTAATCATTTGCAATAAAAAAAGAAATTATATTTTTTCCTCTCTAACGTAAAACGAGGGTGTTAGAGGGAGATTGTGCTAGAGAATTTTGTTACACATATAATAGATGATTCTCTCTCTCTCTCTCTCTCTCCTCTCTCTCTCTCTCTCTCTCTCTCTCTCATGTCGCATGATTTACCTTTGTTTACCTGCAATCAACCTTTCGACCTTCGGCAAAGCAGCGACTTGCATTTTTGTCTTTTCGGGTTCGTCTCGGGTTAAACTTTCACGCTCAGAAAGAAAAATGAAGAACCTTGAACGTCACTCATACATCACTCTCTCTCTCTCTCTCTCTCTCTCTCTCTCTCTGGAGATGCGATACACCGGATGTTTTTTTTTTTATTGCAAGTGTTTATTCTTGAAACTTTATTCGTAGAGGTGCAGTGATTTTAGGATGTCGAAGAATTTGATCTTGCGTTTGGTTTACATCACTGGGGTCCATGTAAGATTGACCTGATAGTTGCCTAATGAACTCTTATGTCATAATAATAGTCTACAGGGTTTGGTGATTTAAAGGACGTTATGTGTACCCATTCATCTTTTTTTTTATAGCAGATGGATTTAAGAATGTTTGCGTGCTTGCCTGATAGGCTTCTTAATCAAGGGTTATCACTGCTCATTGAAACGTTGACTCTCTCGCTGATGGTCTTTAAAGTTCGGTGATGTAAGAGCCGTTTCGTTGTGCGTTTTAATCCTTGGCTTACTGCAGGTGGATTTGCCCTCTGCATAAGGGCGCGATCATGTGATAGGTTTATAGATTAACTATTGTTGCACGCATAATTGATAAACTATCCATGACAGACGACGAAGCTCAGTGTATTCTTTGGGCTTGTTACAACCTCATTTATATGTAAGTGTATGTTTCACTGAGTGGTTTCGTAATTAGTTGTTATTTTTGCCTGTTTAAGCGACAGACCATCAAAATGATCAGCATTGGAAAATAATAGTCATTGTAAATTGTCGTATGGACAATATTGAATTTTTAGGTTTTTAATCTATTTAGTCGTATTATACATCTGTATCCGTTGTTCATTCTTAGTTTTTTTTTTCTAAATATATATGATGTTGGTTATACTTGACCTGCTACTGGTTTACGTATCTCACTTTATTGAATGTTTATCGCGGAATCATTTCAGAATTTAAAAACCGCATGAAAACAGTCTTCACCTTATATGTGAGTGCCTGTGCGCAAGCGTTCGTGTGCCTTTGCTTGTGTATTCGTCTTTTACACATACAATTTTCATCTCTTAGAAGACATACTTCATTTGCATTGTAATTCGAATATTATCATCATATCGTTACATAAACACACACACATACATATATATATATATATATATATATATTATATAATATATATATATATATATTATACATATATTTATATATATAAATACACCTATATATATTAATAATATATATGTGTGTGTGCTTGTGTGTACACTTTAACTATGTATTTAAAGCAAGATCTCTCTCTCTCTCTCTCTCTCTCTCTCTCTTCTCTCTCTCTCTCTCTCTCTCTCACGAGGTTAAGAGAACAACCCATGCATAATCAGGAACTCAAGCAAGAAGACTCGAATCACAGTTGCCTGAGCATCGGGGAGAAACTCGGGGCAGAGAGAGAGAATCGGTCCCTTTATCTCCATTTAGTCAAGGGCTGTCTCTCGGGGCCCTTGCTTGTGCAAATGAATCTGTCAGGAGGCGAGGTAGCCTAAGTCGGCAACCTCGCCACTTATTCGCTGACTCAGCAGCCGCCTGTGGTTACAAATAAGGACAACAAGATGACAGAAGTTGAGATTCCCCGAGGATGAAAATGTATTGCTTACAGGCGCTTACATGGCTTTTCTCTTTGAACCCTTTCTAACAACCGATGTTTTCTGTTTTGATAAATAAAGGTACAGGGTGGAACTCGCCAGGCATGGTGGGTCTTTACGGAAAGGTAAGTTCGTTTCGGTCCTTGAATGTATGTAAGACGATTTTCTTCGTTTTCTTGGATATAAATTTTCGTTATATTTGGTTTGTTTTTGTAGGATGGTTCAGTTTCAGAACAGCGCCGGCAGTCGTTTTCTTTGATATAAGGATTTTATTATATCCGGTCTTGACCTTCTTAGGAAAAAGTTCATTTCGACCAGAGAAACCGCGAGAGTGAAGTATACGAACGAAAATTCCTTTTTCACTTCGTTGCATTTTTTTGTATTTCCTCTCCACACTCGCCAGCACGAAGAGAAAAATCTCGCTAGCATTTTTGGGCTGACCTCATCTATCTCCTTTGCTTGCTGTGCTTCTCTTTAAGGCGTCGCTCCTCCAACCACTCATTTGACTTTCGGGTATCAGCCTCGAAAATGAGCTGTTATGACTTTAAGATAATTGTGATGTTTTTGTTGCTCTCGGACGGGGGAAATATAATTAGCCACAAGTTTAGGTGCGAGCGAAGAGATTCAGATGTGCAGGTGCAGTGGCTTCGAAGTGACAGAAGGGGTGACTGAAGAAGAAGAAGGAGATGAAAAGTAAGTGAATGAATGCGTTTGTAAACGAGAAACACTTGGATTAGAGATGAACTGTCACTGCATTCGCCGATGTTGTAAACGTTGAAATGTTGAGGACCATAAGATGTAAATACCCCAAAATTGTCTTCGTTCACGATCAGTTTCCCTCGTTGAATTTACATACGAATATTATATTCCATATCTGCAAAACAATGCCTGTTTTGTTAGCCTAAGACACTGCACTGTAAAGTAATCGGCATGGAATGCCGCAATAAATTTCACAGTGAAGGGTGTGGTTTGACTCTTCAACTGTTTACGATTTTCTTTCTCCCTTTTTTTTCTTTTAAGAGCTTAAGAGTTCAAGGTGCCGTCTTTTTTTTTCCCTCTCATCTTTCTCCGTTGAGAAAAAATGACGTTTTTTCTTGTCAGCTTCGTGTTAACTATTCAGAAGGAGGCAGTTAGAGCCCTTAACAGCGCAAGCGTGTTTTCATTAAGTCTTGTCAGTACTCTTGCTCTTTGATGAAATTTTAACAAATTCGAAGAATGCAAGACTTCTCTGGAACTAAATACAGATATTTCTCTCTTTAACCAGGAGAAATTTTCAGCATTGACTCGTGATACATAAGTATGTATAATATTCATCTCAAAAATTGATATTTTTGTTATTGGAGTTATGGAAAATGGTTCGCTCTTATTGAAAAACACTGAGAATATCGATGTTTTTATAACGGGTGTCCCGGAGTTCCAAGCTGCAGTTTTCGGGAGGACCTCACATATTTGGGTCATTTAAAAACCACGAATTTGGATGACAGGTTTTATGTTTACCTGAGGAACGTCATTTCGTTTTGATAGGTCGGCCCTTTTGCTTTTGGTTTCCAATAATGAATTTGTTTCTCGTGGCTAATGGAATTATTGATGGAGGATGTGTTGATAAGGCTTAGCCAACTTTAGTTTTGTATGTATGTATGTATGTATGTATGTATGTATGTATGTATGTATGTATGTATGTATGTATGTATGTATGTATGTATGTATGTATGTATTATTATTATTATTATTGATTATTATTGTATTATTTATTATTATTATTATTATTATTATTATTATTATTATTATTATTATTATAATATTAGTAGCAGCAGTAGTAGAAGAAAGACAAGGAAACATTATACTTTCGGTATTTTTGAGCAGGTGTAATCCGTTTTCATATAGCCAATGCCTACTGAATATATAGATGTAAATATATATGCTTTTGGGGCAAAGTTTTTCTCTTACGGAGGGTTTCGTTGAATTCTGTGGGTTTTTGGTTGATAACCAATTTCCTATTAGTATGACAATATTTTCTGAAATACTCTTGCGTTCTTCCAAATTCAGTTGATGGACAAAATTTGGAAGAACGCAGAAGATTTAGAAAATATTTTCACACTAATAAGAAGTTGATCAACAACCAAAAAGCCACAGAATTCAATAAAATCTGCATATATATATATTATATATATATATATATATATATATATCAATTCAAGCTACAAATGTCCTTTAATATCTAAATTCACTTTACCTCCCAAATGATATCTTTTCATATATGTACCGAAGGGGAATTTTTTTAATTGATAATAATTTCGTCCCCCCATGGGATCGAACCACCGTCCAAGTGGACGGGGACGAAATCAGGACAGTCAGTGACGCTATCCAATCAGCCAACAGAGACGCTATAAAGTTCATATCGATTCTGACCTTACAAATCACCCTCGATCTGGGCGCTTTCGTAATTAGAATCGATATGAAACCCCGTCTACCATGTTGGCCAATTCGAGCGTTTGACAGCACGTAGCCTTTTGTTATGAATAATTATCACATCGAACCGTGATCCATTTATATATCAATTCAGCTACAAATGTCCTTTAATATCTAAATTCACTTTACCTCCCCAAATGATATCATATATGTACCGAAGGGAAAAAATTCCCCTTCGGTACATATATGAAATATATCATTTGGGAGTTATGTGAATTTAGATATTAAAGGACATTTGTAAACTTGAATTGATATATAAATGGATCACGGTTCGATGTGATAATTATTCATATATATATATATATATATATATATATATATATATATATACACACACACATATATATATATATATATATATATATATATATATATATATATATCAGCAAGGACACCAAGGCCAAAAAACCCGGAACAGCATTTTGTACAACTTTATTGGGACATGTTTCGAGTAGTTCTATCACTAGTTATCAACCTACAAAATTAAAATGAATGACATTATAGTTCTTGCAATCAAATTCATAATAATAAAATTATATTTATAAAAATTATAAGAATACGTTAAGAGATAGCTAATACTTTAAAAAAATTAAAATTAAAAATGAAACAATTGAGTAGATAAAATAAAATAAAGCAGAATGCAAATTTAAGTCACAAAAACGGATGGTACAAAAGAACAGTAAATATACTAAGTCGATATACAAACCAGCAGGATGCAGACTAAAAACACAAGTGAGGTAACAGCTACATTTCTAGCCAAGGAAGGCTTTATCTTAACAGAATATAAAACTTCTAAAATGTCGAGGTCTGTAGCAAACTGGGCAGAGGTTAAAATAAAAATATCATCGATATGTAAAGGGTGACCAGACTCCTCGCATTGTTCCCTAATTGCACTATAACTAGGTCTTGTAAGATAATTGCCTGTACGAAATGACCTACCAAGGTGATCAAACCATCTCATCCAAGCTGATCTGGTAGTTTTTCCAACGTAAGTGGCATCACAACCACTGCACTGCCATTTATAGATCAGACTGGACCGAAGGCTTGTTGGTATAGGGTCTTTAATTTTAAAGAAATTTCCTAATTTATTTGGTAAGGTAAAATATATTTTGATATCTAGCTGAGGGTAAGCAATGGACAAAATAGAAATTAATTGCCTTTTTAGATCGTAACTATGAGTTCCAGTAAAAGTTAAAGGTAGATAAAACACAGGCACGGTTACGTTTACAAGCATGTCCACGGTAATATTATCATGTATAAATGGTTGTTCTGACAGCGATAGTCAAAAGGTACTTTAATGTTGCAATATTGCATTGTTCACCGATAATTACCTGCAGATTGCTTGTATTTCAAAATAAACGAGGCGCATTTCATCGCAAGAGGCTAATTCATATTTATCGTGGCGTTGATTCACGTTCATAGGATTCACATCCAAGAATCTCAGTGCGGGAAAATTCACCACTTGGAGGCCTACAATGAAGAGAGAGCGATTACCGGGCGAACAATACACCGACTTCTCGCTTCAAATCCAGCCGTCACGGCGCCCCTGATCTACGGGATACGATTAGCCAGGGAAGAAATCCCCTGAGGACTCTTGACTGCGTAGAGCGTAGCCAGTTATCGTTCGTTGGTTTTGTTCTCGTAAATACTAAGGTAATCATTATCTTGTGCCCGAATTAATTCTGCGGAGAACTTTTCTGTGCGCCTGTCTCCCCGGAATCTGCAACAATGCACTGTTAATGACAGCCATTAAGTGTTATTTTTCCGTGTCTGTGCTGAATTTATCACGTTTGATTTTCGAAGTATAGAAGAACAGCGAAGACGCGGCTCTCCATCATGAAAATGAAAATCTTAAATTTCCTCTTTCATATATTTTCAAGGTTCGTAGTGCGCGCTATTCAAAGGCTGAGCTGTAAAAGGTTTTGTGCTTTTATCGATCGATTGGGCGTTCAGGCAGGGTTTTTTTTTTTTTTTTTTTTTTTTTTTGCAGTTTCTTATAACATTTACCTCATTATTCTGGTGATGTTCTTGCTTGGTGGCAGTAAGTGGGAAGTTGAATCTCATTCGTGATATTCGGATTTCAAGTGAAGCAGAAGACTGTTCTAAAGAAATGACCTCAGAAAGTGTAATTTAGTTTTTGTGATAATTGTATTCAGATGTAAGGTGTATATCTCATTCAATGTTTTGTTACAGTTGTTTGCAAATAAAGAAAAATAAACAACCACAGACACAAATATGCCATATACTTAGGTTGCATGTGAATACACAGAATATGACTGTTTATCAAAATTAATGGAATGTTGCCGATTTAATTACTAGTGTATGTGGACGTGTTTTGAGGACTACTTCAAAGACTTCCTTAGTGGCAGGCAGCAGCGAGTTGCTGTTGGCTGGATCTCGAGCGCACAGTGACCTACAGTGTCTCGTGTTCCACAAGGTAGTGTTCTGGGTCCTCTACAGTGTTGCCGTAAATTCCACACAGAGTGAGGAATGGTCGCTTAAGGAACAAATACAAACTCACCAAGTTTTTATTTCTGCCTGTGGGTAACGTTTTCTTTATTGTTTTAGAGTAATACTCAAAGAAAATGATGGGGCTACTATCACAAGATGAAAAAAAATACACATATGTTTTTTTGTTAATCTTTCACTCTCATACTGAAGATTTTATAACTTAATGAATTTATGGAGTCGATTTCACTATTAGTGGTAAATCAGTATTGACAGATGATTACCTATAGTTTATTACATATAGATATGTCTTCAACATATGTGAAGATTCATTCTAATTACAAAAAAGTTATTGTTATGTAGTTGGGAGAGAATATGGAAAGACCAAAAGTTATTATGAAATATATTTCAAAACATAAATACAAAAGCAGACACAATATGATCAATTCAATTAACAAATATGTTTGAAGGCAATAACAAAGATATATATATATATATAATATATATATATATAATATATATAATATATATATAATATATTATTTATATATATTATATTATATATATATATATATATATATATACCATATTATCATTTAATGTTGCAAGGATGTCAAACATTGCAGGGGTAGGTTTAAATCTATAACAACAATCATTGTCTTTCACACCCTCAGACACAACGGTTACTGCTTGGAGAGCTGGTCAATCAACAATTGTTCCTGGTGTCTGTCTTGATTAAATTCAATTTGGAAAAAAAATCTTTCTGCAGCTGTGTTTGTAGTCGGTAAAGCCAAGACCTGGAGTGCAAATTGTGAAAAATTATGAAACACATACATACCCTCGTTATCTATTATGCTACCAAGCTTTATGTAGAAGTCAGTTAT
Organism: Macrobrachium nipponense; assembly: GCF_015104395.2. Lineage (NCBI taxonomy): Eukaryota > Metazoa > Arthropoda > Malacostraca > Decapoda > Palaemonidae > Macrobrachium > Macrobrachium nipponense. Next base: position 21,886,994 of record NC_087211.1, on the reverse strand, counting down.
AGTGCAATCTTTAATATCTTCTGGGATGTCGGTGGTATCTAATTCCGCCCACTCATTATCAAGAGCCTGCAAATCCCCCCCATATATACGGGAGTAAGAGTATGCAAAAGTCACGCAGAATCGGAAGTGACAGCTCCATCGTCTTACTTTGCAACATCTTTTTTGGGTGCAAGAAGGATGCCATATACCATAAATTGTTGTTGAGGTCAAATCTTTTCTTAAGTTGCTGACACATCCTTATGAAAAAATTCCCTACATCTAGAGAGGCGTACATCGTCTACCATTAATACCTTTATGCCTGCTTATACTCATCCAGGTTTGCAGAAGACCATGAACCTCTGATCCCAAATATATCTGCTGAAAGTGGCATGTGATTTACAGCTAAACTTGGATCGAAGGCACAAGGTTCGACTTGTCCACAACATCACTGCGGCAAAATATCTTAATAGTCTTGTAAAGCTGAATAATATGTTTATGAAGCAAATGAATGGTTGGAGCGTCTTGCTGAAACATAAGATTGAGTCTGTTAAATTTAGGAAGAATGAAATTTAAAAAGTTTAGGTATAGAAAGACGGATGGATCCCTTAAATTTTGAACAATGAATTCAACTGATTTTAGTCTTTCCTGCGCCTCAATTTTAGAAAAATAGAGCTTCAAAGCACTCCATTGTTCGACTACACGTTCAACTGCTGCGTGCAACGATAACCATCGTGTAGCACATGGATGTAAAATTTTGTGTGGCTTTAGGTCAAGAAATGTTTTGGGCAAGTTTCAGTTCATGCTTCCGTTTGCACTATGGGCAAAGTGTGTATAAATTTCTTTCTACGAGATCTTCGCAATGCCTTGGTAAATATTTGAACACTATGACAAATACATTTGAAAACTAGCTATCCCTGGAAATTCCTCCCTTAACCTACTGCTAATTGAATTGTTACCTCCCATAATATTCGCTGCTCCATCAGCAGCGAAGCCAACAAAATTTTCTAAAGGTATGTTATAGGACTGCAAGGTATTCATGATCAATCTAAACAAGTTCTCCCCTGTTGATCCTACCATTTCGTCATTTTCGTCATACATATTGATGAGTTGCAGAGTGCCAGTCTTGAAAACTTTTCATGTCTTTGTCAAAAAATTTGACAATATGTCAGACATTTCGTCGTGCTAACGTCAGTACTTTCATCAATGATAAGGGAGAATTTGTTTTGTTTTTTCTGTTAGTCTACTGGCCAAGTCATTTGTCATACACATACCTAGCGCTTTTGTTAACTCGTGCATATTGTTTTTTCATGCACATTGCTTTGAGCAATGTCGGAGTCAGGGAACATAGCCTTGCATAAATTTACCATGTGGTATACGATTGTGAATGGCAAATTATGTTCACAGATGAAGCATACCATCAAAATCATTGCTAAAGCAACTCTCCAGCCATGCTGTAAAGGAACTCCATTGTCCTCTTGCTCCATCTGCTCTCTCCGTTGTGTAAGAGCTTCTTCATTTGCAGCATGAACCTGTGTGCGCTATTAATGAAAATCAATAAAACATCAATATGGATGAGGTAAAAATCGGTAATAACAAACATTGTGTATAAAATCCAAGAAATAACAGCAATAATAAATACCAAGATTATATTGCAACTCCCTCAAGAATGCATACAAACTGCACAAAAATTTGTGCATCATATTTAAATTTTATGGATTTTGTAAACCAGTACGATTTTGGAATATACATTGCCTTATGTCGCTTGATAGTTGTTAAGTCAGCATTAAATTCCTTGTGACAAGTACTGCATTTAGCTTTAGTTTCGTCATCTTCAACTCGAGCTAGCCAGGGTTTGAATTCCTCTTTGGTCAGCCATTCGTCCCGAAGTTTCCTTTTAGCTGCCATGCCAACCTGTTATTAGATATTGTTTTCCAAGAAAATCCGAATAAGCTTTATTACTTCTCTCTCTTTCTCTTTCAACAAACTAGAACATTCTTGATTCTGATTCAATAGAAAGCTTCAATGATTTGCAGACGACGCAATACGAGGAAAATGGATCTACATAGGTATTTCTATCAACGAAATGAGTTATTTTTTACATATTTATCATATCATTTTCATAGAAAAAAAAAAAAAAAAAAAAAAAAAAAAAAACACTTAGGCTAGAACTAACCTTACACACGAGTAGCGTTGTATTTTGGTTTCAGCAAAATTTTGAAGCGGTTTCAAAGAGCCTCTGGATGGAAGACAAGTGTGTCTTCAAGTGACTTCGATGACTTGGTTACGTTATATCATCAAGTGTACTATTTCACTTACAGATTTAGGATGCATTAAGCAATACCAAATCTTTGAATATTTTTTTTTTCTTTGAAGAGGATAATAAAAAATAAGGTATATATGCTTTTTTATAACTATTATATCTTCATCCTCCAATGAGTCAGCATTTCTGTGAATACGTAACTTTATATAATTAACAAAATATGGAGTGCAAAAGCATTATGGATACTAATGTACTAAGAATATACAGTATGACATTTACATAGGGAATGCAACCTTGACAAGGCATGTGGAATTTTTGAGGAATATCTGTAGAATGTGTCTATGCTGTGTCCAATGGCGACAAATTGGCATCTAGAGAGCCACACTTCTTGCCAGATATGACTAGAAAACAGCAAAACGGCAACACTGGTCCTCTATTATTTGTAGTGTATACACAAGCGAAAGACTGTTCAGAATGCTGAAGATGCAACACTCGGGGATATAGTAAAATCTCCACTTGTGAGTAATAAAGCTGTCTCAATCCTGACGTGGATAATGGACCAATGAATGGTGTCGTCACTAGGGTATGAGCATGGAATATAAATATGGAATGGACAGGTGCGAAATCACCGTGCGCAGCATGCCGCCATTGCAAAGGGTGGAGAGAGCTTTGTTATGGCGCCAGCTGTGCAACCCGTCCCTAGTCAGTGAGAGTTGTACCAAACTCCGGCTCCAATACTTGGTCCTGAAAGATGTGGTGTGCAAGCTCTGCCCATGCAGGACCACATGTTGGAGACATCCTTTGGTGTAGATAATCACTGCTTTGATGTGATTCGCCTGATTGTGGGCATTTACCTTGATTTACGTTATTATCACGTAGCCAGGATCCAGTCAGGCATTGCAGGGTAGAAGCATTCGCCAGAAATGCAATACACTTGTTCTCTTCAAGGGGCAGTAATACTCAGTGTTACGAGTTCAGCTTTTGTACATTCAGCATAAAATTGTCTACAAATTCTGTAGTTTAGTGGTGAGCCAGTCTGTATCACAATGCCCACCTCGCCATATTGGAGTGTAATCTGTTAATTTTCCATGACAATATCTTATCATCTATGACATTTGTTGCATTATGTTGAAGTAAATTTAGTAGTACACATTATTCAATCTAGTAATTTTCTGTTTACATGATAATACATTTAAAATAGAACTAAAATTTTTATAGTATTAAGAAGACTGATATTAATAAGTGATCTGTAAAAATAAATGATTTGTATCACCAAGTTTGTTTTGTTTTTGTAATGACTGATGTCAGTAAGCAATAAGCATAAATCAACATAATTACAATTCAAGTCCATTGTGTCATGATAATATGATTAATGCTTAGGCGACAGACTGGATAGCAAGGTGATAAGACCCAGGTAGTGCATAAAATGCATAGTAGAGTATAAAGACTTTGATACTTAGAAGGATATTAAATATAAGGGGTTCAACAGGCTTTTTTTTTTCTTTTTGGTGGTACCTAAAATTTATTACACAACCCCTTTGCAAAGACATGAAATCACTCAGTCTCAGCACATGGCATGCAAGATTATATTTATTGTATGAGACATATACGTGCTTCGTTGGGTTCATTGGAAAGAGCTTTTAATCAATGATAAATTTACTAGAATTTATATTTAAAATTTTGGAACTTAGAGCAAAAAAGCGAACCCAGGTAAAATGCATATCTGGATATCTTTACTTAAAATACTTCAGCGCCGTATTTTCTACATGCTTAATTATATGCATTTAAAGGGGATTTTCAAGAGCTTTCCCATGAGTCTCTGTTTATTAAAATCGTTGGAAAATTAAGGACGACTGAGTGAAAAAGTGTCTGCTAGACTATGCTTTCATAGTTAATTTCAGTGTCATCTCCACCTTTTCCTATGGCGCCTCGCAATGACAATCAGCGTCAATACATTTATACGCGGGTGTCCTCTCCATGTTTATAGTTCCATGGGTATGAGGCTGAACTCCAGTAAAATGAAAACACTACTGATCAGTAGATCTCGCACTGAGTTTCCACCCCTTCTTCCCCTTTAAGTGGATGGGACTCTGCTGAATGAGTCTGAAGGTTTGACTGTACTTGGTGTAACTTTTGACTCGCTCCTTACTTAAGGGAAGCATCTAATGCAAGTGGCGCACGGAAGTTGGGTGTTAAGCTTAAGGCCTCTTATGATTATAAAAATGATAAAATCAGTGCAACCTGTTTTAGGTCGTTTGTCCTTCATTTACTAGAATACTGGTCTCCGGCGTGGATGTCAACCTCTTCCAGATATTTATCTCTTTTAGATAGACGGGATCGTGATGGCAGGTTCTGTTTCATGATACCAGCAGTTATGACTTGGACCGTCGACCGGTGGTCTCTTTGTAAATTTTTCATCAGTTGTATTTTAACAGAAAACTTTCGCTGGCACAACTGATCCTAGGTCTTCTTTGCCTGTCGGGAGCGAACAGATATACTGAACAGCTGCACCATTATGCAGTCAATGGGCCTCATTGCCAAACTTCTCGGTTCCAGAGGTCATTTATTCCTGTCTTCCTGAGGATGTTGTGCAACTGGAACCTTACAAGTTCAAGTGCAGATACAGTTCATTACTACCCTATATCAGTTCACTCAGTATTTTATTAATTTATTTATATTTTTTTTATCTCTATTAATTAATTGATTTATCTTTTTTCTAAAGCTGATCTATTCCTGTATTTCCTATTATTTCTGTAACTTCCCTCTGGAAGATTGAACTTCAAGTCCATGGCCTCTCTAGGCTTGTTCCATATAAATTCTGAATAATAATGATAATGATAATAATAATAATAATAATATATGCAGGCACGCATACATTGACTAGAGAATCGCTTCCTGGCTTTTACTGTACAATGTTCAACCTTTCACAGGGTTTCTTCACACTTAATGTTATTTCCTATCTTTTTTGAATTTCCCGTACCGTAATTTTGGCATTTTGCTTTACCACACACTAGTGCTCAATACAATTAGAATGAAGGCTTAAGAAACTTCGTGATTCGTGAGGCTTTATGCTTCATAGAATATATATTGTTTTTCCTCTCATTTTCCATATTTCTAATTCCTTGTTACAATGAGTCATTGACGTTGGACCGAAAGCGGCTATAACCGTAGTCTAAGACCATGATTTTAATGCCTAAGAGCCACTCCATTATCTCGAGTCCCCATTGAAGTCAGCACATCCTCTATAACCATCGTGTAAAACAAACTTTATGAATACATAAGAACTTGCTTTTTCAAATGAACTTAATATGATCTTAAATTTGTAAGTTTTATGTGGATTTTATCTAGCATTTATTGAGTGTACTTTTCGTACTTGCTTGTTGGGGTGAGTCTAGTATTTCGAGGTCGCCTCTTTACCGGGCGGTTAGTGTTTACTTTCGGATTTGGCGCCATGTTGATGGGGCTTTAGTTCGCGATAGGCAGCGAGGTGTCAAGGAGTTAGCCCCTTTTATTCGCTGTTATATTATGGCTCTTAGGAAAGTGCGCAGTTACGTCCACTTTATGGCCGGTTTCTCAAAGCTTTGAGAAAATTGAAAAAGTTTACAAGCTATTCTTCTCTCTCTCTCTCTCTCTCTCTCTCTCTCTCTCTCTCTCTCTCTCTCTCTCTCTCTCTCCTTGGCGAGTACACGGTCCGCGTGTGTTGTTTGACCAAATACTCAAACGTTATTACTGTAAAAGGATATGCATTTTAGATACTGATCGTTTGAATGGGGCCATTGATTGAAATGGCATATTTAGGCTATGGCTTTATCCTCTCGTTGCGTATTGCTTCTCTCTCTCTCTCTCCTCTCTCTCTCTCTCTCTCTCATGGCTTTATTGTTGAATGTGTGTATTCAAGCGCCTAGTCGTAAATCAAAATATTGGAAAAATATTTTTTGGGTATGGTTACTGGACCTTGACTTTCTCCGGCCTAGCGGCGACGCACAACAGAAGACCAAGGACCAGGTACCCAAATCGCTGCTTAAACAAAAATATACACACTGGAAGTTAATGGAACGTTCCAAATCTCTTCACCTATCCTGGGAATCGAAGCCTCGGAGATTTCTGGTGAGCCTCAGCATGCTTACCTATCGACCATGGTCTTATATTATTATTATTATATATAAATAATTATAATAATAATATATAACAAGGCAAAAATGCTGTAACTTTACATATATATATATATATATATATATATATATATATATATATATATATATATAATCCTCATCATCATTATCCAGGTGCCATATACCCTAAGGACGTCGGGAATCATGGCTCGCCATTCCTCTCTGTTTCCGGGTCCTCTGCAGCATCTGAGCTGCAGACATTCCCCCTCCAATCATTCTCTACCAATCCATTCATATATTTTTGTCTATATATAAATATAAAATTTATATATATATATATATGATATATATATATATATATATATATATATATATATATTAATAATGTGTGTGTGTACAGGTATAGCATCTTTGTCTTGTTAAGGAGAAAAATGTGAATT